>NW_020230012.1:1573469-1721412 GCF_003227715.2 Harpegnathos saltator
ACCCGAGCCGATCTAAACGCGAGAGAACGTCACCCGATCGTGAAATATTCGCAATTACGCCTAGCTCGCGTCCGTGATCGCGGCACTTATTGGCGTCTTTCGTAATTTGTGACAGTGATCGAGGAGGCGAACTGGCTAACCCTGTCCAACGATATCAGTCACCTCATCGGCGAGGGCTTCGACGCGGTGATATGCCTGGGGAACAGCTTCGCCCACATGCCCGATTCTTTCGGCGACCAGAGAGAACAAAGGTAGACCACGCTGAATCCGTTCGTCTCAGGCCTGGTCTGCGATAAGAACTGACCAATTGTAGCCGATTATTTCTGTAATAATCGACTGTAATTCGCCGATTCTTACGGCTTACAACTTACGACACGTATTGTGGGCCAGGCCTTAATCTACCTACGTATTGTTGACACTCTGTCAATCTTTATCTACGTCGATACGCCGGAGCGACAATTCTCTCGAGCGGTACTTGACGAGCGAGAGCTCCGAAGATAATTAGCGCTCGGCTTTCTACGAACCGCGACCGGTTTTAACCGCACTCGATTCTCCAATCAGGCCGTCTGGTATCTTCGTTACCGGGAGAATTGTACAATGAACAATTAATATTTATCCAACGTAATGAGACGTAACGAGTCGCGTTGGCGGTTGCATTGTCCAAAGTAACCGGCCTCCGCTTCTTGGCTTCTTGGCCGCGAGTTATAAAGATACACAGCGATGCAGGCTGGGCTGGCAGATAACCGAGATTTGCCGGGAATGTCTCGGAATTCTCAAGCTTGCCCCGTGTTGCCAGGAATTTTTCAGTCCTCTGTCCCGGAAAATCAGAATTTCAACAAAATCACGATCATAACATTCGTGTTTCAAGCTGCTACCAGAGAGAGAAACCTGAGAGAGTGTGGTCACCGCGATTTATACAGGGCCCAACTTTTCGACGTGCCACCTAAGAAAATTGATGTCAACTGAGCCATTCACGTGGTGAAAAAATACAATCGCACTGTTCGTGTCCAAACCTCTCTCTGCTGGCTGCCTAATTCACGCATTTGTTCGTTGCGAGCGGCATCTCTTAGCCGTCTCTTACCCCTCTATCTCTGAGATTCAACTAAAATTCTCTAACAACCTATTTTTCAACCGTCGCCTGAGAAATAGTCATCTCACACCTGGCAACCCTAAGGCAGACAGAGACCGAATTCTCGAGTCAGCCGGCAGCTCATTGAGCGTTTCGTTCCGCTGAACGCGAGTATTTATCGCGGCTGATCGACGATCTCTGGCTTCGCCGGGGTCTGGCTTCGTCTATTGGATTAGGTAGACGGACGGTATCTCGGGTGTGTCGGAAACGAAAGTTACAGATGGAAGACTCTATCATTTCAGGCTAGCCTTCTCGAACTTCGAGCGCTGCGTGAAGCCGGGCGGTTTGCTCCTCATCGATCACAGGAATTATGATTACATCATCCGGACCGGCCAGACTCCTTCGAAATGTATATATTACAACGTAAGTACCGCTCCCTTACCTCGCTCTTGCCTGTTAATCGTTACCTTCGGCGCGTCGGGTGGAAAAACGACGACGACCGCTCGTTGAGTGCGAATCCTAGTCGATCCGCTCGCCCGCACTGCCCGAGAGAACGAGAAGAGCCATTAGTCTCGAAATTGTCAACCCCACCGAAAACCTCGCGCTAAGGATTCCCCCGCTCCCCCCCCCCCTCCCCCCGCCCCCGTGTTGCAGAGTCAGCATATGACGGACATCAAGACGTCGGTGCTCTACGTATCCGGCAAGCCCACGATCGTTACTCTGGATTACATGATCTCCTTGGACAACGAGAACCCGGACAACCCCGAGTCCATCAGCGAGTTCCGGCTGTCGTATTATCCTCACAGGCTAACAGTCTTCCGCGATATGCTGACCGAGGTGTTCGGCCACGGGGCGAAACACACCATCTACGGGGACTTCAAGCCGCTCAATCAGATCGAGGACCCCGGCTTCTACATCCACGTGCTGGAGAAGCAACGTTAGAGTCAGGTTGACCCGTGCGACCTGCGACGATTCGCCTCCGGTGCGTTCACCGGACCGTCGCGCAGTGGGGCCAGATGACACTTTTTGGTTCAAGATTCTCTAGAGACCTGAATTTCCAATCGTCGACACCAATGGATGAGGTTGATCCTGAACAAATTCCAAAGAGATCTGTCTAGCCGAAATTTTGAAAAAATTATCGGTAATCAAGGTAAACATGGGTTCAGGGTTTGTCTGAAAAGTGTTTATCGTTTAAAGTAACAGTGTCTTGGGTTCGACCTCAGTGGGTTCGAGCCCAGTGGCTAGATTGGGTTCTTGGACTGTTTGGGGCTCTTAATATATACGGTTTCATGCATCCACGAGCTAAAAAGTTCTCGGATTGATAGATTCCTAGGTTGATGGGCTTAAGACTCAAAATCCCTCAGGTTTTGCGCTTAACAGGTCTATATTTTGGGCATATGAGTTTTGGGTTAATGGTCTTCTGGTTCAAGATCGATAAATCTCGAGGTGTCTGTTGATTGGTTTCATAGTTTCAATCCGCTGAATACGCTGAATATTAGATAGAAATAAGTGTCAAATAATGAGTGTTTCACAAGTTTCTCGCGCTTAACGATAATTTTTCGTCTTTTGGGGCCAGAAATTCGTGAGAAAAATGGTTTTTTAGATTTTGCCAAGACAGAGGTCCCTTCGGAATTTATTCAGGATCAACCTCATCCGGTTGGTGTCGATGATCGGTTGGAAATTCAGGTCTCTAGAGAATTTTCAACCCAAGAATGTCACATGGCCCCACGAGTGCGTCGAAGCAATTGGCTGCTGCTCGACGCGCAGAGTCAATCTGCTCGGTCGTCGTGCAAAAGATTTCTTTCCTTTTTTCATCAAACGAGCGAAGAAGATTAGTTTTAATGTATATGTGTAGTACGCTGGGCTCCAAAACGGCTTGAACGGCTTTATTTTCCGGTGAAGTTAGAAACACTTCAAGTGTCACAATTGCAAGCCGTTGCTGACGAGCTTGAGCAGTAATCGGTCACGACAGTAGAGCCAAATGGTGACAGTAAGTGACAATATTAATCCTATCCGTAAAAATGAAGATTCCTATGCCTTCCCGAAGTTCTCGGTTGCAGCTCGGTTGACGTTTGAAAAATATCGTCGCTTCGGTTGCTGTCGGATTGCCTGTCGTTCACTCAGGCTCGCGATCGTTCGTAGGTCCTAACGGTGTCTTCAACTTGAGCGAAAACAATAATCGTCTAAGCCGCTCTGCAGTCGTATGTACATACATTAAGACTACTCACTCTGTACAGTAAATTTTATACTTGCAAAATTGTCGATAAGTGTTGAGAATAAATATAGCGAAGAGAGAGAGAAGTTGTAAAAATGGTGAATAACGAAGAGAGGATCCTCTCCTTTCCTGAGAGGGAACGTGTTTCGAATGACAAACAACGTGCGTGTAAGTTTTAACGTTTTTATTATAAGTCTGAAAGCAGCTTTTCATTGAGTATTCTAGCCAGGCATTGTTCGATGCTACAACTTGATCTCCCAAAGAATACTTTTTTTCCGAGCGATCGTTGACGATGACTTTTGCTGGGTAATTTTGGACGAATTTTTTCGTGTCTCCTCCTTGCTCGCTTCCTTCCTCACCCGTCCTGTCTCCTCTCCTCTTTTCTCGTATCCCTTTCGATATTTCTCGCCTTTCTCGCGCAATCGATGTTTCGGGTAAACGATTTTTGGATCAGTAGGAAGACTAAACGCACGTTCGCTGCGCGCCAATCGACATTCCGTGCATCGCAATCTCCACGTGAGACGCGACGAATCGTATCGTCCTTTCGTGATCCTCTCATTAGCGCCGGTCTGACTGTGTTCCACACAGACTCACCGACCTCCATCCGAGAATTGACATTGAAACACCTGACGCGTCATCCGCTCTATCAGTCGTCAATGATCGTTCCAACTTATAAAGTTATCGGCGCAGAAATTGTTCTCTCTCTCTTTCTTTCTCTCTCTCTCTCCCTCCCTCTGTCCTTTCGCTCGCTCGAGAACTCTCACGCTCGACTCACCCCCTGAGATCGTTTCGCCGAAATTTCATAAAGCTTCGCAAGAATTCTCCTCATCGTCGCGCGGAGATTAGAAATCGAACTCCGAGGGACCGAGTGTCAGAGTTTGGACTAGAGTGACTTTGCGTGAGAAAGGAGAGCAAGATGAGAAAGATGAGAGAAAGAGAGCAGAATATAGAGTAGAGTAAAGTAGAATACAGAGAGGCGGGGATGGAGAGGTGAAGGAGCGAACAAGCGGGCGGCGGCGGAACGGAAGAAATTAAATTCGGTGTCTGTTCGATTTCTTCGATGTGGCTTATCGCGGCATCGCGAAACCAAGAGGGTGTCTCTTCGGAAATGACCGAGGACGATAATTTACAAAGGCCAAGGACTTGTTTACGGTGCAACGAACTGCCTATATAGAAAAATGGACGAAGTGTTATAGCAAAAATTGTCCTCCCTTCTATCAATATATATATATATATTTATATTTATATATTTATAGTTTCTTTTTTTCTCTGTTTTTTTTTCGGTAACTATTTATATGTATGTGTATATATATATATATATATATATATATTCTTTCAATTAACGTTATTATTCATGAAATTCGTACATCACGGCTTCTTCGATCGTCGTCGTCGTCGTCGTTGTCGTCGTCGTTGTCGTCGTATTGAATTTCCACGCGCTTAAAAGGCTTTCGAGATCGCGCATGGCGATTGTAACATTCTACTTGGCGTGTCGTGGCTAATTAACGCTGTACAGGTAACAATAATATATATATGTATATATATATATATATAACGATAAAATATACACGAATCATATCGTTTCCAAGAGTTTGTTTAAATCTACCACGATATAATGAGAGGGATATCGTGACTCAAACTCCATCGTCATCACGATATTGTTCGCGCGTGTGTGCCCGTGATTAAAGTAAATTTTTACGGGAAGATGTAACGTGCGCGCGCAGGCCAGCTCGCGCCGACGGAAATCGCCTCGCGATAACGAAATTCTGACACGTTTCACTCTCCGACGCGATTTCTTCATTCTTTAATCCGAGATACAGAGAGCGCCGCGTCGATATAAATTATGCTAGGCATACAATAGAAACTTTTCTCATGATAATTTCGCGAGAACGGCGGAGTCACTTTCGCCCGTGAGTTCGTGACGATGTACGTGCCGCGTATAATTCGTCCTAGCGAGTCCTAGCGAGATTGACTTCTTTCCGTGCGAAATCTCTCGTCTCCGAGCGAGAAAATCAGCACGCAAGGTCACGGACGACGGATGACTCGTGTTGCGACATTGTTGTTTCCGACATTGCCGACTCGTTCGTTATTGCAAAGTAGCTGACCGTAAAAAACCGTACTATCATCAGCTGTGTGTGTTTGTTCTCTCGACGTTTCTTGCGTCCAAGGACGATCTGCCCGTTGCAAGCTGCGTCAAGCGAAAGCACGCGCGCACGAGGAATATAATTGCGATTACATATCTTCTAATTTTTAATTATAATCTTTTGGATACATCCGTATTTTTTGTTCGCTTCAGATATCTCATTCGATGTTTCTTATCTCGTTTCTGCCGCGATTAAAAAGTTAAAGAGGAAAAAGAGAGAAAAAAATATACAAAGGTTCAACGCGAGCTCGCTATTTCTGCAAGAGTCTCAATGCGATAAGTGGAAATTATCACCGCGCGACAAAGTGACGACAGTGAGAGAGTAAGACGATTTGGTCGAACGGGGCAGATCGAACGGAGGGAACTCCGTTTCTTTTTACATTCCGACGCTTTTTTCTTCTTCCTCTTTCTTCCCTTCTTTCTCTCCGCTCCTCCTCCTTCCATCGGCATAACGTCCGCTCTCGTTCTCGCTGTCCTCTTTCGCAATTGTTCTTCTACGAAAAACTCTACGCGACATTTAACGGGCAATACTCCGTGCGACTTTGCACCCTCCCGAGGTATAGGATATTGCTTATTGAATATACTTAGGATAGTACTTATCGAAAGCCGCGATATATCACATTATACGTTATTATTATTAGCTAAAGATCTAACGAGTGTGTTTGATTCAGTTTCACCGCTAAAGAGCACAACTCAGAGAAGACGAGTGACTTTTCTCTCGAATTCGAGAGATTCACGCCGGCGGATGACGCTCGTTCGGAATCTCGGCGCATCGCGACAAACAATCGCAAAATCGCTCATTTGTTCCTCCAATGAGATATCTTTGTACGAGTGGTCACGTTGGAACCATTAGCGGCGATTTCACGCGATCTCAGATCACACTCTCCCTTCCTCTCCCCCTAAATCCCGCGCCATAAATTCGATTGTGCTCTTCGGGATTAACGGAGATTATCTTGCCAAGCTGTCGAAGGTGATATTGCCTCGTTAAACCTCGCCACCCGTCAATACCGCGGATTTAATTAACATCTAGCGTGTTTCAGGTGTGTTCCCCTGCCTCGCGCCGCCTCCTCTCTCTCGTGTCGTTGTTCCTGTTGAGGTGTCTGCCAACTTGCAGTTCGTTGGATCTTCCCCTCCCCCCTTCCCCGTCTCGGGCGGCGGCCGACAGAAGCTGCGAAATTTCCCGGTAAACCCGCTTGCGCTCGCTGAACGACGACGACGACGACGACGACGATGCTTGTGTTAATCAGGCGACGGCGACTCGTGCCGAGAGCGAATCGAGCTCGTGTTATGCGTTTGGATTGTTTCGGAGCGTCGTTTGTTCCCGCCGTGGTAAGATGAGAGGGCAGCGGTAATTGACAACAAGCTGGATCTCTTTTCTCTGTTCCCCCCCCCCCTCTCTCTCTCTCTCTCTCTCTCTCGACTTTAACCCCATCGATTCGTAGTCGTCGCTCCATTTCCCAAGTCTGAAGTGAAACCGGCACTCTGCGCGAGGCGTACTTCATCATCGAAAATGCTTCACGAACGTCGTGCGGTAAATCGTGCTTTGGCAAAAGTAACTCCCTGGCTGCCCGGCCTCTCCTCCTTGTGACGACGCTCGACGACCCTCAGGCCTCGCCTTCTCGATGAGGAGCCCGTTGCTCGCGCTGTTAACCCGGCGTTCGCGAGCGTTCGCGCTCCCTCATCCCCGAGATGAAAGTTACGAGTTGCAAAGTCGAGCGTATTTCTAGCGTGTATAACGGGCCCGCGCGATATGATTAGCGCGTGAAAAGATCTCAGCGTATCGCTTTGTAACATGACCGACGAGCGCGATAGACGTGGCTTAGTCGCTACAGTTTCAACAGTGTTAAACCTTTCTTTCTTTCTCGTTTTTGCGTATAAGTGTATAAACTACGATAGAGCCAGCTATATCGTTCCTGTCTCTAGAATATCTATTTAACAAAGTCCTCGTAAACTGTCTGATAATTCATTATCTGTCGCAACATGAAATTATATGGCTATATTTACCCTCCGCCATCCCCTTATTATTATATTTATATATATATACACGCATATATGTCTATATGTGTACGTACGTGTGTATGTTGCATGCGCTTTGTGTGTGTGTGTGTGTGTACGCGTGTTTTAGCTTCTATACTTTCGATTTGATCAAATGACTCGGCCGATGAGAATCACGCCTTTGCCTCCTTCGCTCGTCCAATGTCCAACAGATTCACTCTCCTACTGTGGGTGGATAAACGTAAAACACAAAAGGATACAATCAGGAAGCGGCTGAATGAAGACTGCAGAGAATCGTCGTCAGATGTGCCATGATTGTCGACGCAAACTAAATGACTTTTGTGAATAATTCACAGTCGTCGGACTCGATCCGACGAGGGTTCGCGAAGAACTGACTGATTCGTTCATCGGCTTATCGAATTATAAATTCACCGGCAGAGCCGTCATTCTCACCCGCAGCACCGTCGCGCTCTTTCACGCTCGTATATATATGTGTATATATATATATATATATATACACATATATATATATACATATATATATATATATATAGGCGATATATAATTATGCGAATATATATACATGTCATATTACAAGGTATATACATCTAATATTGCTATTTGGCTCCGTATGCGCGTCATACGGATTTACGAGCGTAGCACCATTCCTGCGTAACAATATTTATTCGCACGCCGGGACTCTGTTCTTCTGCCGACGCGACGCGACGCGTCGTCGCCACCCCCGTCGTTCGCCCTTGACTTGAAGAAGTGACTTCCGAGCGAGATCCGAGCGCGCGCCTCTTTTCCATACTTTGCATACTTCGCCACGAAGCGCTCGTCGGCTCGTGCGAACCGCGACAAGATCAAATTATCCAATGAATGACAAAGCGCGGCCGGGGGTAACGGAGCGACGATGTCCGACAACGCGTCTTCGCAATTCGCGCGACACCGCGACTGACGAAATATGAAACGTCGGGCTTTTGATTGAGCGTCGATGAGTAGCGCGCGACGATGAAAATGGAGATCGGATTCGACGCGGCGATCGGACTCGAAGCTAAACCGCTCCGCGAGCTCGCGCGCGCAAATATGCAACAGTTCGCGGCGACGCGGTTCTATCTTGGATAAAACGGCGATCGCGTTCGCACTTTCATCGAGTTGTTGTTTGCCGAGCTCGACGGGAACACTCGTCCCAATTGTCACGCTCGATCGAGCTGTCGCGCGTCTCCGCTTCCGCCCGGATTATCCGGTGCGTCGTTCGGCGCGTATCCAAAGTAGAAAAGAAGAGAGGGGAAAATGGGAAAAGGAAAAGACGCATACGTTCGTGATTCTCGGGGAGATCAGAACGTCCGAACGTCCCGCACAACCAAACGAGTACAAAACGCTACGCTGCCTCCGAGAGAGAGAGAGAGGGGGGGGGGAGAGAGAGAGAGAGAGAGAGAGAGAGAGAGAGAGAGAGAGAGAGAGAGAGAGAGAGAGAGAGAGAGAGAGAGAGAGAGAGAGAGAGAGAGAAAAGTCGCTGGCTCGGTGTACCGTGAACGCGAACATTCACGTGAACATTCCGATCATGACCGAAGGCTTAGAAATCTAATCACTGATGAACCTACCGCGAAGTCCGCTACGATGCACGAGAACCTACATCTACCGTGTGTGTACAAGGCGAGTAACACCCCCTCGGAGAGTTTTCGATGTCTCGAAGAAGCCGTCGCGTAAGCGAGTAATTCGTATTTTAAGACTGCGTTTATTTACCTCGTTACCGCGTTCATCGTCGCTTTCGATTCTGCGGAATTGTCTCTCAGTGGCCGCTTTGGCCGCTCGAGCTCGCCTCGCTTCGTCTCTCTCAGAACCATCATCTTCCTTCCTTGTTCTTCTCGTTCTTGCCCTTCTTCTTCTTCTTCTTCTTCTTCTTCTTCTTCTTCTTCTTCTTCTTCTTCTTCGTCTTCTTCTTCTTCTTCTTCTTCTTCTTCTACCTCTTCTGCTTCTTCATTCGCGTCTTGAAAAGCGATTAGCGGAAATGCGGAGCTGTTTTTTCTCCCTCTGCCCCTCTCTCTTTAAAAGTACGTACATGTTACCGAAATATGGACGTAACTATCGACGCGTGTTACGATTCGTTAACGGTGACGCGTGGAGAAACTTTCAGAGCCGCAGCTTAGCAGCCGCGTTTGTAGCCGATCGTCACCCGCGGGGAGGAGGTCCGAGCACACGCGAGAAGAACAACGCGGTCGCGCGTGCGCGCGAAGCGTGAACGTTTCAGCCGCGTCACGTAACGTGCCATCTTCCGTCGTGAAGAGCCGATCGATCGATCGACTCCACGTACGCGTGCGAACGAAAGTAACGAAACGGTAGCAGTTCTTCGATGTACATACGCTTCAGAAGCGAGGCAATCGCCGACGCCGGCGCCGGCGCCGGCGCCGGCGATTCCCGCTCGCGGCCGCTCGCCCGAGCCGAGACTCGCTAGAGCACCGCGCGCCGGCCGGAAGTCGCGATCGCGAATTGTCTCACGACGAGGAAGTAGAGAAGCCGCCGCGTCCGGTCGCAACGCGTGAAGAACTTTCACAAATATTCCCTCGGCCGGGGCGGTGGTCTCTTCCGCTCGGATCGCTCGGTCCTGTCGGCGCTCGGCTCTCGGTCGTCGGTGCACTCCAGCATCTGCGTGGTCTCGGTGGCCTCCGACGGGCTGACCGGCTGCGTGGCGAGCGGGGCGAGCGGCGCCGCGCCCTTGTTGCGCGACTTGCTCCTGCGCTTCCGCAGGATCAACGGCCCCAGCGCGTTCGAGTCGTCGCCGCGCGACGTGGAAGCCTGCGCCAGCCGCTCCAGCAGCTCCTTGTTCACGTCCCTCGACGACACCCCGGTCAGTCGATCGGTGTCCTTGAGCCGTTCCGACGACTGGTGGTGGTGATGATGATGATGGTGGTGCTCTTGACTCTTCGGCATACGCTCCGTCGCCGTCGACTGCTCCCGGTAACCCTCGCTCGGCGTCGTGGACGTCGACGTGGTCGCGATCGACGGCTTGTACTCGGTGGTCTGAGTGCCGGACTGCACCACCGTTATGCTCGGGCTGATGACCGACGGCTGATTTTGAGCACCGTTGCCGAAGCTCGAGCCTTTCTGCGCTTGTTGAGGCCCGCCGCCGCCGCCGCCGCTGCCGCCGCCGCCGCCGCCGCCGCCGCCGCCGCCGCCGCCGCCGCCGCCGCCGCCGCCATTGCCACCGCCGCCGGTCGGCGTTGCCGCGGCTGGCGGCAGTCTGTTCATCAGCGCCTGCAGCATGTCTTCGATCTTAGCTAGCCTCTGGTTCACCCTCTGCACCTCCAGCTTCAGGTCCACCTTCACTTCTAGCACCGCCGCGAGGATCTCGCGCTCGTGGCTCGGTTGCGTCGTGATCAGACCGCCGTCGTAGCTCTCCAGACGCCGCAGCTGCAGCTGCTTCGAGTCTACCGCGAGGGTAATTTGCTGTTGCGACGACTGTTGCTGCTGCTGCTGCTGCTGCTGTGGCTGCTGCTGTGGCTGCTGCTGTGGCTGAGCGTCCTTCGGATTCTCGACGTTGTCGCCACCCTCCTCGATCGTACCGCTCAGTTTGGCGAGCTTCGGGAATACCTTGTTGGTGCTGGCGCTCGAGCTCGGGCGCGAGTCCCTCGCGCTGAGTGACCTCTTGAAGGTGTCGCCGGCCGTGCCCGACTCGCTGCCAGAGTCCAAACTCGAGCTACCTGCGACATCGCGCGAGTTTCTCTCTTATAGATTGATCAGCTTACGAAGAACCGTCGTTCTCGACAAAGGCCAATTGTACACTTGTTGCATTAATTACGGTTTCCCAGTCGGAACCGCAACGTCGATTCGACGTCAATGAGGAGTGAATTTAACGTTGATTCAACGTGGTTTCGATCGACCATTTCAAGGTCAACCAACCAAATCAACGTTGAATCAACGTCACGGTTCCGACTGGGTTGTTTCCGGTAGGAATAAAATATGCTTGCGATAAGCTAATTACGCGCTTAGTTGAACCGAGCCTGCAACTGAAATAACACGTTTGCTTTATGTGGTAAAATTGTAACGACAATTCGCAACATCAACCCGAAGGTTCGTCGCGCGCCTCACCTAACAAACGGCCCCATTTGCCCGATCGCGCCTTGACGACGGTTGTGCCTTCCTCGGTGGTGGACTGCTTCCTGGAGTGCGACGTCTCGCCGTCCTTGGCATCCTTACCGTCGCCCTTCTCCACATCGGTGTGTTGCCTCTCTCTGCGAAACCTACGCGCGGTAGTCGAAAGAGAAAAACAGAGATTCGTCTTTACTTCTCTCGGCGCGAACCATTCATACGGGGTGTGTGTACATACGAAGAGGAGAGGTACGATAAAGAAAGGCTGTTATTCCCTATTCCTTAGTTTGGTCAGACCAGGGCGGCAAAAGTACAAATGCATGTAGAGGGGCGAGTGTGAAAGGGGGTGGGTGCTGGACAAAAGACCATTCTCACCAGTGAAAACCAGAAAAACTGCCCATTTCTCCGTCATCAATTTCGCCGTCATTTTCGTTGCTCACCCCGCTTGCGCGTTAAGTTTACGAGGCGCAACCTCGAATCGGTCCCGGGATATCAAGCTAATCGAGTTACCGTCGTAGCACGGAATACGGCCACCTGCTAGGTTACAGAAGTAGAAAAAGAAGGGAGGCGACACACCGCTTGGTTTTGGTGGTTACTCGAGCGACCTACGGAGGTGACGTGCTTACGCGACCCACGACGGCGATGCTGCTCGTCACGGTGGCTGCGGCGGTGGTGATGATGGTGGTCGGTACAGGCGGAGGGGTAAAACATCACGGAAAAAGAGAGAGAGAGAGAGAGAGAGGGAGGGAGAGGGAGGGAGAGGGAGAGAGAGAGAGAGAGAGAGAGCGGGGAAGTTGTGTGTCGGTGAAGCCTCGGTGTTAATTTACCGCATCAGCGTCACTTAGCGCATCGGTAACGCGACGGCTGTGGGGTGGTTATGGTGGTGGTGGTGGTGGTGGTGGTAAGAGTATTGGTAGTTTTCGGAGGAAGCAACCGCGCCGCGAGTGGTAGCGCGGTTCCCAGGGAAATAACTATCGAGTAGCGAGCCCCAGCCCAGGGGAATTTCAGGATCGAGGCACCGAGGGTTTCCGCGGCGTCGAATAACGTCCGAATCATCGGAGCCCGATAACTCGCGCCATAATTACAGAGGCTCCTGCACGCGCTGGAACTTTTTAATTCCGAGCTCTCTCGCGAGACCCTCGCGACGCGATATCGTGGGGATCCTCGTGGCTTTGTACCCCTCGCGAATTTCGCGTATCGTTCCAGCGCCCTAATGGCGTACTTAATGGCGGACCGTTGCGGGACAACTGACCTGTCTCTCCGCCGGATTGTCACGCTGTCGCGCACTTCCAACTGACTTTGACGACTGGCTCTTGATGATCTTTTACAGGCGGATCTTCGTTTCTCTCCTTATATGCCCGACACACGCTACGAAAATGTCTTCTCACATTCGTGAGGACGACGAGAACGTCAGTGTCTACACCCGTGATCTCTTTTCGATCGTTTTTTAGTCGCTGCTGTTCCGATCGCGAATCTGTGTGTCGAGACACTCGATTACTCGATGAATCGAGGCAATACGTGCGCAGAGAGACGATTCCGATGCCATTCGTTTAAAGATGACGTCGCGCGCGACAACGGCCAGCGTCGAGCGACGACGCCGGTTTATCGACGATAACGGTGAGAAATTGCCCGACAAACTTCGGGAATGCCACACTGTTGAATATACATTAAACGTCGACTGGTTGCGCTCTGTATAGTTATTAATTATTGGCGCGGTCGCGCCGCGCGCGCAGCGAAGCGTGACTCGCGTAGGCAGCGGAAGACGTTATTAATATCGCGTTGCGAGTCAGAGCTGTGTGTCGTCGTTCCCGGGAATTGATCGATCAACGATTCAGCTGGAACTTTCGTTATTTCTTTCCAACGGTCCACCGGCGGCGTTGCGGCGAGCCCGCACGTGGGCCGACGAGAATCGGCGACTCGGTCGTGCAAACAACTGTCGGAAACGATGCACGAGATCTAAATGTAACGATATCCCTTCCTTTCCTTTCCTGTTCTATATGCAATTCTATTGAAGTACTAAAGTATCATAATGTATCGCTCCATGCAGTCGATTGAATCGAGAGAGGCAAGGCCCGTCTCAGATTCCTTTCGTGTTCAATCGAACAAAAGTTTCTTATTCGTTGCAGAAGATAGTTGCTAGTCATAAGGTCACTATAATATAAGATAAGCAAACTCGAGTGTATTATTTCTTCTATCATGGTCATTAAAGTCTCTAGAAGAAACTCGATTCTGTACATGCATATAAATTAATATAAATGTAATCTATTATTAAACTATCATATATATATACATATATATATATATATATATGTATATATATGGATATAACAGTGCCTCCCGACTGTTGCGATGTCATAATTATTATAAAAGAGAATCTATCGTAAAGTAGAGTGAATGTTAATGTCAATCAATCATCGCTACGGGGAAAAGTGAGGTGAGACTGTAGATCAAGACCGCGGGGGGTGAAATTGTCAGCGGCGAAAGCGCGCAATAATTATAATGTGTGTGTGTGTGTGTGTGTGTGTGTGTGTGTGTGTGTACAAGTCTATAAAAGTCAGGCAGTCGAGAAATGCGAAAGTTACAGATACAAAAAATCGCCGATGATTGTCGATCGAAAGTAGAGAGAAGATTGGGATTCTAGCGCTTTAGTATGCGAGTAAGTAAATAAGTAGGTAAGTAAATAAAGTAAGTCGCAAACACAGCGAAAAAACGTCATGTGCCACGTAGTTTCCTAATGTCGGGCATTCCGGTAGTTTCTCGGGCAGCTGCATGACAGTATAATCTCATAACGTTTTTTGTACGTGATACACACTCGTAAAGATAGTCTCAAATAGATAGGAGACAGACAAACAGACAGACAGACAGACAGACAGACAGACAGAGAGAGAGAGAGAGAGAGAGAGAGAGAGAGAGAGAGAGAGAGAGAGAGAGAGAGAGAGAGAGTTCTGAATCCTAGAGTGTGTGTGTTCGTAGCATGCACTTTGCTTCTGCATAAAATCGTAGAAGATCATCAGATGCTCGAAACTCGTCAGGATTTCGGTAATCTCTCACTTGAGCGACAGCATTGTGTGGATTGATAAGGTGTGCGCGCCAGCGCGCGCGAGATCGTAATTTTTAATTGCTCGGACGAGGATCGTCCGTTTCGTCCGCTTTGCATATTTCCCTCTCTACGTGGAGTACATACGCTATATTATAGTGGTGGACGCTTACTTATTTATAATTGTCGTGTTACTTACTGTTGTCATACTGCACAATTTTGTCAAGTTCGACCTAAGCCGGACGGACAACCTCTACGAGATACAAGCCTTGCAAGCATCTCCGTTAATTCGACGTTACGTTCGCGTTGCTACCGCATTACGACGACACGGTATTTTGCTCTAGCGTGGAGGACTGGAGAAGCTAGCGGATAAAGAGTTGCGACAAGCTGTACATCCAAGAGTGGAAACTATACGAAATCCTGCATACTCGCTCTCTATATTACTCGGGTTTTTGGTCATAAAAAGTATATACATGTACATATACATTATATATATATATATATATATATGCGTGTATATATGATGTGAAGAAAATGTGCATAACCTTCTAAAGCCGTATATTTTACAGCACTCTAGCATTCATTAGAAACTGCAGTGAGGTCGTTAAGATGATGGTATGATGCGCCGCGTGAGATATGCGTCTCGCGAAGATGCAGCTGGAAGGACGAACAAATCGAAGAACGCACACTTCGTAGCGTGTCATCATCGGCTTTGTACTCGCTGTTCATCGGAAAAATCGCGATCACTTACGACGAAATCGTTCAGTGATTCGGCTATCGATCGTTACGTAACGAATCCTTTGTCGCGGCTTCTCCCTCATTTTTTTCTCCTTGGTTTCATCACTTAGACGTCAGCAATACCGCGGGATAGACCGGGGGATGAGTCGTATTGATATTTTCTTCATAAGGTACGACTCTGTATAAAATGGAATTCGAAGTTCGGAGGGAAACAGAGAGAGAGGCGGGGAGAGAGAGAGAGAGAGAGAGGGAGAGAGAGAGAGAGAGAGAGAGAGAGAATAGTCGCGTTTGATAAGAACAAACGCGAAGCCGAAGAGTCCCGCGGCGGTCGATGGACCAGTCTCGATTTGCTCGCGTTTCGACGTAGACGTGCGATGAAGATTTATCGTTCACATACAAGCGTGTGTACAGCGAGTGCACGGTACGTGATACCTTCCGGCTGGCACATTACGGGACGCATTTACGGTATTCGCGGCGAATGCGGAGGAAAGCGCCCGAACATGTGTACAGGGTGCTCTCGGCCGACAATGACAAATTTCGCCCTCGCGGCATCTTCGAACAAGCCGCGATCGATTTCTTCTTACAGCGCGGAAGTCTATTCGGATTTTCTCTCGCTCCCTCGACATCCCTCCCGCATCCCGGGGGGATCCGGTCGCGACTCGAAACTTCGACGAATGAAGATTCGCTCGGGGCGAGAATTAGAAGCGAAAAAATTTGCCGCGGCCGATGTGACTCTCCGTTTCTTCGGTTGAGAAAAGAACAACCGAGTCGCCGAGTCGAAGCTTCGAGAATAAGTCACGTCGGAAGAATCGAGATTTGTCAATGTTACACAACAGCATCCTGTTACATCCGTCTCGGTAAGAGAGGTGGCCGCGCGATTTGATCCTTCAGTTGCTTATACCGCGATGAAAATTGGAAACGTGGCCTCGAATGTAAATTGTTCGTAAAATTATTCAACACTCGCGGTATATATAGTGTGACGCGCTTAAGCACCCTCTTCGGAATATCCATTTGGATTTTTTATGCGCCCAGGCTTTTATCACATTACGTTCTTATCGCCGGGTCAACCCCGGCATACTGTGCAGGCGGGAAACACGCAACAAGGCTTTTAATTAACGAATCATCAAAATGCAAATGCAGGATTAAACCGCAGAGACACGTGCATTATTCGCGCTGCGGTGGTATATACGGTATTCATGAGTATTACATATATACACGTGTGTATACGAATATTGAAACGGGTATTTTGGAAATTACGTGTGTGTATGTGACTGTGTGTGTGTGTGTGTGTGTGTGTGTGTGTGCGCGTGTGTGTGCGTGTGTGTGTAAAATGTAATATAATATATATTATATACATCGCAGAGACAGTGGGCAGTAATAAAAAATGGCGCGGTCGTATAACCACGGCAATAAGAATATCTATATAGTAACGGTCAGAATCATAAGGGTAATAAATATAAGTTCAACGATAAATGATAACACGAGATATGGTGAAGTATATGTATGTATACATACATACACATATACATCGGGTAAGCGTAAAAGTTTTGACAGGTTTCTCCAAGACGCGTCTCTCGCGATTGATTCAGCTTTATGCGACAGCGCTTAGAAATATGTAAATACATGTACAATATATACGAATGATAGCGGAGGAAACAACGACGATTATTCGGCAGAATCAGCGAATTGTTTTCACTCGGTGCCTTTTTCTCTCTCTCTCTCTCTCTCTCTCTCTCTCTCACAAAATCCATCAAAATTTGTTCACTCACCCAATATATATATATACATATATATATATATACAACAACAACAACAATAATAATAATAATAATAATGATAATATATATAACAATAGTAATGATAATAATTATATAATCATAATAATAATAATAATAATAATATAAGAGACGTGTACGTATAATAAGTAAGTAGCGAAGGAAACGGCAAAAAGGAATTGGAGAAGAAATAAATACGTAAGAGAAATGAAATTGCCTAAAACTCGGCCATGGTGGCAGGACGTTCACGGTGAGCTCCTCGTCGGAATCCTGCTGGGACCGTCCGCTCACGGTCCTGGTCACGCCGATCTGGCCTTCCCCGTCGGTCTTGAACCTTTGCGGAACAACAGGCCAGCCAAGCAACGATCAACAGTCACATCAGCAACAGCCGCGGAAGATGTAAACATCGCACGCGATAAATTCCGTCGGTCCCCGCGTGTTTCTTATCCTCATGCTCTCTCGCCCACGTCTCCGCGGGTACGCCTCATCTCCTCGCGCGCTCGTGTTTCGTTCTTTTATATTTCCCTCTCTTTTCGTACGTGTCGCGCGCAGGAGACGTCCCACGTGTGCACGCGCACAAAGGCACGAGGATACCGCGAGAATACAGTCCACAGCGCCACTCTGTCCACTGTGAGCCGGATTAAAATTCCCTCTCGCGAATTATCCTCTCCCCCCCTCTCCCCCCTCCCTCCCGCCGCCCCGCGATCTGGATGCAGAATCGACGCGATTCGGCGATTTAGCGTGTCGCTGTGCGCGCGCATACGCTCTGCACATCGAGAATATCGTGAATCATAATGCGGTACTTGATGTAATTCACACGCCGGAAACGGATTACGCATTCCCTTACATCTAGTAATAGTGTGGGAGGAGAAATTCCGAATACACGAAACTCCGCGCTCTTTCCTCTCCTTTTTCTCGCATGTCATCTCGATCGGAATTCTCGTCGGAATGCATTTATCATCTTTCGTAAAATTCGCCTGCTCGTTCCAGGGATGAGCCGATTGGCGCCGAGCCCGCGATATCGCATTCGATCGTGTCATTCGAGTGTCCGAAGTGTCTCTAGCCAGCTATTGGCAAGTGTGTTTCTCCTACCTTGAGAAGATCTTGCGGACGAGGTGATCCTGAGCTTGGTCCAGCTGCGGCTCGTTCTTCCTTCTCTCGGCCAGCTCCTTCTCCCGGCGTACATCGGCGACTTTCCGGAAGATAAGCTGCACACAGAATTGAATTTCGTTAAAGACACACACACACACACACACACACACACACATCCGAAAAGAGTGCGTGTGGAAAATACACGAGAAACAGCATCCGGCGCGCTACAATTATTCGCGTTGTGATGACACGTCCAATTTGCGTAAATCACGTCAGCGTAAAGATTTGAACGAAAGACGGAGCGAAGGAGAATTTGCGGCTGAACGATACTTAACGACCAAGCGTTTTCGCGCCAGCGCGAAGATCCCGCGGAAACAGCCGGCGCTGTCCCGCTTCGACGTATTATGCACGCGCGTCATCCTGAATGCACTCTGTGCATATGCGGGTCATCTCAAATGCCGCTTGAAAATTGCATAACTCGCGCAACGCGCGTATTCCCTTTGAGCGAGGCTGCATTTCGAAGCTCCTCCGCTGCTCCCTTCAGCCGTCACGCCCTCTCTCGCCGGGTTCTCGCTCGCCGCAGGGCGAGCTCTCGGTCGGCCGAGCGAACACACGTACGCGCGCGCGAAACGAACGCCTCGGCGTGCGTGTTTCGCGACCCTCAATTGTCAATTCCGATTTTTCTCGGTCTTTGCTGTTTCGGCTTCGGCTTTTCGGCCGGCAAGAACGCGGCCGCGATGCGGCTTAAACGCACCCGGTGCATCGCAGCTCGCGGTGCGACCGAGTGGCTGGCGCGCAGGCGTGACGACGAAAGTCGATAGATGTCGATAAGGCGCGCGCACACGTAGCGTGCCGCTCGCTCGCTCGCTCGCGCGCTACATAACCTAAAAATTCGTTGCGCTGAGCGCGTGAACGTCGATCGCGACCGTCGTCGTCGTCGTCGTCGTCGTCGACGTCGTTTGCGCGACGCGACGTGACGTTACATGACGTGGCGTGACGTGTGAAGTATACACGTGCCGAGGACGAGGTGTCGTCGACGGAGGCGTTGCGAAGGTGGTGGTCTCGTCGCGTCCTCCGCCTTGACGAGTTTACGAGGCGATCCGGTGAAAGACGAGGTATATGGACTGCCGGGAAAGATTGCTGGTCCGTATGAAAGGTGTGTACAAATGATCACTCAGAGATAATACGCGATACGATATCAATTTAGCTTGACTTGCTCGTGCCAAGGAGATGTATGTCGTTGCTTAAGGAATATATATACATTGTGGAGAAACTTGCATTTGATCTTTCATTGAATTTGAAAATTTTGTAGTGAAAAAACGCATGTAAAGCATGACTCGCCTTGAATCGTGAAAGAAGTAACAAGTGTGGGGAACATTTGTTTCAGATGGGTCATGGGTCAAGCCGTTCAGCCTCATCAGCGAACATCCTCTCTGCGGAGGAGCTGACACTGGTGGAGAACCTGTTTAAATCCATGTCCCGCAGCTCGGGTTCCATCAAACGTGAGGACATATTCAAGCACTGGTCGACGCATCTGGATGATGTGCTGCTGCAGTTTGTGGTACGTTTCCTCTGCCACGAGCCAGGCAAGAGGGTCTCCGCTGTCAACGGCGAGAATTTTGGCCGGCTTTACGTGTTTGCTGTGCGAGGTAGCCCCGAGGAACGCACGAATCTGATCTTTGACGGTTTCTCGGAGGAGGAACAGAAGTATGAGATGCCCACCGATACGTTCCTCAAATATATTCAAGCAACGATCAACTCCTATCTACGACTGCAGAAGAACTCCGCTAATACGCACTACCTCACCTGGAGCAACATTGGCTGCACCGTCAACACCAGGCGTATCGGGATGCGTTCCCGGAGTCTCTGCGAGGATCTCATCAAGTACGGAGACGTGTTGACCGTCGACCAGGTGGAGAACTGGTTCGTGACGACGGCTACGTTCAAGAGCATCCAGTCGCACGTTTTCCAATACCTCTATCTAGTCTCTCAGAAGAAGGGTGACAAGAATATGAGCGCACGAATAAACGATCTTAATCTTCTGCCGATTTGCGGAGGTCTGGAGAACACACCGCACTTTCCCAGCATATTGGGACTGGGGGACGTGCTGTTCTTAAATCTGAGCCTGCCGCACGAGCTTCGCAATGAATGGCGATTCCTGTTCTCTAGTCAGGTGCACGGCGAGTCTTTCTCCACTATGTTGGGCAGGATCGTGATGGAAGGTGCTACGATAATCATACTCCAGGACATGGACAACCACGTGTTCGGCGGCTTCGCCTCTGACAGCTGGAAGCTGGGGCCGAATTTCATCGGGAATCAAACTTCGTTTCTGTTCAAGCTCGAGCCGGAGATATTGACGTTCTCGGCGACGAATTACAACAGCCACTATCAGTATCTAAATCTCCATCAACAAACGATGCCTAACGGTTTGCTCATGGGGGGGCAGCTTAATTATCCTGGCCTTTGGTTGGACTGCGAATACGGCACCGGCAAGTCGAGCGTATCGTGCACGACCTTTCAGAATTACGTGCCACTTAGCGGTAAGGAGGACTTCAAAATCAAACACTGCGAGGTATGGGGAGTCGGCCCGAAGCCGTTGGACGCGCAGGAGGACGCGCGCGAGATGAAATCTGTGCTGAATCAGGATCCGACATCGAAGATGATGCTGGAACTGTCCGGTCGTAAGCTGCACAGTGAAGGTCTTCGCGAGGAAGACCAGTAATGGTGATGTGCAATTTAGAGATTTTTTTCGGAAGTTGCAGGAGAAACTAGTATTAAAAGGCGAAAAGGAGAGAGAGAGAGAGAGAGAGAGAGAGAGAGAAAGAGAGAGAGAGAGAGAGAGAGAGAGAGAGAGGAGAGAGAAAAAAGAGATAGAAAGAGAAGGGAGACTAGCTGTAAAGATATTTACAAATATTTGAAACGTTAACCGATTTCGGATAGAGTCTGTGTAAATCTGTTATTGATCTTGACGATTACCGTATAATGGAGTACGCGGGTATAAGAAACGTATTTAGTAAATTGTTACAGAGAGAGAGACTCGTAATTACGCGTTGACAGTCATGATAAAAGGACATGATGAAAGGAAAGAAGAGAGAATGAGGTGGTAAATCCCGCGCGACTCACTGTTTACGCGAGTGCGTATTTTCGGGATACACGTTAGGAGGAATCCGTGTGATAACGCCGCGAGAGGCAGTCAAAGCCCGCAGCAGAAACGAATTACACTTACGAAAGCCACTGCACGAAGATTCAATGAAGCAGTACATCTGTCTGTTACATGTACGATGCTAATCTCTGTGTATGTAGGTTTCTACAGACTTGTATTTGTTTTTGTATTTGTTTTGTAATTTATCTAACGAGGGAACGTTTCGAAGAGTGATCCTCTCCGATTTTGATGAACTTGGAGCGCAACGTTGTTGTAACGACAGATTTCCCGAGAAATTCATACTTTTCGTACTCTCGGACTCTCTTCGTCAAGAGAAAAATCAGACGGTGTCTCATCATTATCTTGCCCAGTAAGAAGAAACGAGGACGGCTCGTTGCCCCCTTTTATCTTTCGACGCGTAATGCCCCCCTTCCCACCGACATATCCAGAAAGAATCGAAGTCAGGAAGAGGCGAACGCATCCAAACATTTCCCTGTGCGTATTATTAGGACTTTTGTCCCTTTTTAAACGGCCTGACGAGTCTGAATTTGCCGCCATTATTTTCATTCGGTCACTCGATTCTGATGACTTCTCGTGTAACTTCATTGTGTCATGTATATTTATGAATTTAGCGCTATGATATTAAAAGAATATCACATGCCAATCGTTGCGTGGTCTGAATGCCTATTGTCTAGTGCCTGACGAGTCGGTTGTTAATTGTTAATTTACCATTCTCCGTATGTTGAATTATATTCATACAAACGAACCGTGTGCCATACAAAAATCGCTCTTGTTAACTAAGACTGTATTAATCGTGTCGTATCGAGGAAGTGAGAGAGTGAGAGAGAGAGAGAGAGAGTGAGAGAGAGAGAGAGAGAGAGAGAGAGAGAGAGAGAGAGAGAGAGAGAGAGAGAGAGAGAGAGAGAGAGAGAGAGAGAGAGAGAGAGAGAGAATTATATCACTGCGCAAACATTTGCCAGCGATCGTTCAGTCGGCTGCACAAACCAAGGGGGAACTTTCTGCACTATTATAAAATCTATTAAAAGTTCAATAAACACACAATCAAAATCCACGACGCGTTGTCCTTTCTCCCGCTCGTGTCCTTCCCACTTACTTGCCCCTACCACCTACTTACACCTACTAGGCGTCAAGAACGTCTCTATGCACAATGGACTCACCCGGTGGCTCAGGTTGTAAGTCAAGATCAGGTTCCTGGCGAAGGAGTTGGCGAAAGCCTGATAGAAGTCCAACACCTCCAGCAGCCGATCCCGCTTGATCGTATGCAGGTCGCAGTAAGTAAGCGCCCGAACGTTCGCCGCGCTTTGGCCGACCGACGAGTTCGTCCAGAAGCTGTCGCCGAAGACGTCACCCTTGCCCAATATCGCCACCACCTCGTCGTCCTGTATCACCTCGAGGCTGCCGGTCACGATGAAGCACAGAGAGTCGATGGATTCGCCCGTGTGGTAGAGCAGATCGCCCGGCGCGCTGTGCGACATCGTAAAGTGCATCGCCAAAGCGCGCAGGCATCCGTCGGACGCTAACCTGGACATTAATTAGAGGCGCGCTTATTATTAATTATAGCGCTTGGCGAGTTCATAAATTAAAACGCGCCGAGTGCGAGCCGTGTTTGCAAGTTCCTTCTTGAGAGCTCGGAGGAAGCTCTCCCGCGCGGAGAGTTGCTTATACCCTTCATTAAAGAGCATGGGAGATACGTGTAAGTTACGTAAACTCTACTTGCGTCCACGTGGGTGGGGATTGTCTGAACTTGATGACGATGAAGTTGGCGGAGCGGAGATTGAAAAAAAAAGAGGGAGGAATATTAAGCATAAGAGAATATTAAGAGAACAAACAGAGGGATATAAATTTGGAAAATTGTCCCGAGAAGAGCGCGAAGGCAAGGGTGCTATTACAAAGATATGATTTACCTGAAGGCACCGTGTTCATTGAAGACCTTCCGATTCAGATGCACGCAAATGTCGGCCTTCATATCCTTGGGGCAGTAGTTGAGAACTTTGTTAGTGTCTAAGCCTTTCGTCATCGCCCACGTGCTGATGACGTAATCCATGACGCGCTCGCTCAGAGCCTTGGGCACCTCGTGGAGCTTCATGAACTCCCTCACGTTGTTCAGCATGTCGTGATACTTGGCGGTGGCGGACGTCATTTGCTGGATGATCGTGGTGACGTGACCGAAGATCGTGGCGTACAGTAAGGCTGACCAGGGGGAAGGAGAGAGAGAGAGAGAGAGAGAGAGAGAGAGAGAGAGAGAGAGAAAGAGAGAGAGAGAAAAAGAGAGAAAAAATGGCGATTTCAAGCCCTTATTACGCTATCGCGCGAGGCACTGTGTCTCTAGTCTAACATTATCGCGACGGTAAAGACGCGTAGAAAGACGGCGAAAGGTAGGACGTGATTCTCTCGCGGTGTCGCGCGCGTGACCTCTCTATTATTCCGATTTCGCCGGAGAATAGGGTAGTTTACGGGTTATATTTTGTATTCGTACCAGCAATGATCATCATGCAGATGGTAAAAATCTTCTCGTTGTCGGTCTCGGCCGCAACGTTCCCGAAGCCCACGGAGGTCATGCAAGTCATTGTGAAGTAAAGAGCAGTGACATACATCGTGCGGCGTGACGGGCCGGCTACTAGCTCTGGCGCAGTGCTGGCATTGGTCCACAAGTAGCTGTACGGTGACTGGGTAACATTGGCCAGCTTCCACAACCAGGAATACTGTACCCCATTGTCGGCATCCGATCGCCCTATCGAATACCTTTAACGCAAGGAGATTTCTTACGAGGCTGAATCGGCTGTGTCCGATCGACGGCTCAGATATTGATATGAGGTCGACGGATAACGCGATCTCGGATGCAGCCGATGAAGTAGCGCGCTTACTTCCCTTTAAACTTGATCTCAAGGCTTTCTGTCTCGACGTCGCGCTAGAATCCAGTTCTCGATCAACTTTTAACGCATTCACCACCCCACGATAGTCGCCGGTGAGTATTAAGATGCGTGTAATGCGCAATTGCTTACACTTACAAGATTGCAATTATGCTGAGTAACGAAGGAAAAGTCTAACAAACAAAGTGAACAAGCCAACGGATTAATATCTATGACTGTTAAAAATTTCCAAGTGTTTATTTCCACGTTTACGTTTAGCCCCCCGTAGATGAATGCCGTCGAAACAATCAGCGTGAACGAAAAGTCTCGGCTTCAAGGTGTTACGCTGGGCGGCGAATTAACTGTTAACTCGCGCTTCCTCGGCTCATTGGAGCGTCTTTCCAGTGACATTGTTTCTCGTTCTATGTTCTTTCGCGAAACATATATATATATATATATATATATATATAGGGTGTAACATCAACATACGACGACGGGTTGTCTGCCCTCATTCGGACGATAATAACTTAATCGAACAGAATAAATAACAGTAAAAGATAAAGAAATAATTGCTAAAAATATTATCATTCAATTAAAATTCTCAAAATATAAAACTTCTATAATTAAATCTTTAGAATAAAATCCAGATATAAATGGTAATCCACATAAAGAAAAACGCAGAGGTTGCCGAGAGAGCAACATTCTTCTTTTAATTTAATTCGTTTCGCCTGCTGCCATAAACGATCACGGTGCAAAATTACTTGAATTCATCATAACCCTGGGAGCACTGCAAATATCATTATCGACGAGATCAACGAGTGACTGCTATCTCTCAGCAACCTCTGCGTTATCGTGCGAATGGGGTAGGCAAACCCCCGTCGTATCGTGATATCTATATGATATGATGATTACACCCTGTACAATATATTTAACTTAAGGAAAACATATCATAATTAATGACGAAAGAATGGCAACGTTCTCGCGCGTTTTACTCGACTCAAGTTCTCTCTCGGCGCGACGACGGCCCTCGGCTGTCAATAAGAAGCGACTACGCATCGGGGATCAACGCGTGCGTTTTCCCCGACGTACGAGGACGATGCAGCAGGATAGAGGAGAGAATCCACGAGAGGAGCGAAATATAAAGTTGGTCGGCGCGGTGCGCAGTCGATGCGTGCGTATATATATATATATATATATATATCACGTGACGTACAGCAAGAATCCACGGTGACGACGTTGGCGTATATGGATGTGTATATGGCAACGATCGTATATACGCGACGTGTCACCCCCAGCCCGTACCCCGATGGCGGCGGCGTTGTTACCTTGGATATGTGCGCGTACAGGGAGCAAAATCACCTTAATGTGACATACCAGATACAGGCCAGCCAGTGAGCAACCAACATGTAGAAACAGAGCAGAAGAATGAGCATCGCGGCTCCATACTCCAGATACCGATCTAGCTTGCGTACGACCCTGCCGAGCCTCAGCAGCCGCACCACCTTCAGAGCCGAGAACAGGCTACCAATCCCGTCCTCGTCGTGGTCGAAGGCGTTGAACACGTCGTACGGCAGGCAGCTCAGCAGATCGATGATGAACCAGGACTTGAGGTAGTTCATTCTGATCACCTGGAAGCAGCAGAGTCACCCGGTCGCACGATGGGGCGCGTGGCTGTCGCGGATACGAACTGGATGATCGTCAACATTCGAATTGTTCATTTGTCTCGTGTTTGTTCGCAACTTTGCAATTCACGATGCGAGTGATTGCCTTTCGAAGATTCATGAGAGGCGCGCGACGACTCTATTTCTATCTTCTTGCAGCGATGAAGAAGCATTTTCTCAAACGGGTCCCAACAACAACGGGTTGTGCGATCGTTGTGTCTCCCCGAGCGAGATGCGCAATTTTTCATGAAGGGACAACTCGGCGGAGGTGAGTTTACCTTCGGATCGGACACCACCTCGCCGCCGGCGCCGACGAACGTTGTGTGGAAATTGAGTACGATGTCGATGAAAAAGATCACGTCGACGATGCTGTCGACGACCAGGAGGGAGACGTCCTCGCTGGTCTTGTTCTTGAATGCGACGTTATACGGCACCATGATGGCTGTGTAAAAGGTCAAACACAAAATGATCCAGTCCCAGATCGCCTTAAATGCACAATAATGCAGTAGAATGTGCGGTGGTGTTTTCGGGGCTTCTTGTCTGTATTGCGGCATAACATCGCCGCTTAAGGACATCATCTGCAAGCGCAAGACGCGACGTGTTAAAAAACGTCTCGGGCATCGGCGGCGTCGGATCGACGTAGTCTGCTGTTTTACAAATACCACCCCCCGGAATTTCTCTCTTTTCCCCAGATTTCGGCAGACATTACGCGCTTGGCACGTGAATTACATTATCGCGACTATACAATCACTATATAAGATCCAACCGCCTCCATATCGACCCCCTTGGCCGTCTCGCGCGCGTACCATTTATCTGATATCTCTCTTTTCTTCTTCCTTACACCGAGTCGGGCTCCATTAGCTTCTCACGCTCCGAAGAGCTTTCAAATGCATGAGCCTTCTGTGTTGATAGAAGGAAGGTTCATGCAGATGTGCTTTCAGCTCTCCGTTAGCTCTCGACCAAGTCGGGCAATATTGAAACGGCGTTTCTGTTTCATCGATTTAATGATTTGATGAGAATTCACAAGTTGCGCCCGCAGCGCCCGCTGTCTTATCCGTTGTCCATATTGACTGTTCTTAAGCGATTCAATAATCGAGAAACTTTCAGCGACGAATAAGAGGAAGATACCGCGGGAGCCGAGGATATTCCGAGGAATAAATAAGCAGCTATCGAGATCACAGTCGCGCGCTCTCATGCGCAGGCAAAGTGAGGCATGATACAAAGTAAAATATAATTTACAAAAGTGCGCGCGAATGTATAAAACTAAAGAGTGGACGATTAAAAGTAAACGCAGCCCTCCTGCGCGGAAATCCCTTCGCAGTCACTCACATGAGCCAAGTGCGATTGTTTGGCGGTGGTCGGCACGGCTGTATCCTTCAGGGCCGGCAGGTGTGAGCTGAACTGAGAAACTAGGACCGATCTCGACCTGGTGACCGATCTGGCGAGTTTGGCGAATTTGGAGAGGCCGCCTTTGCTGTCGTCCGTCTCGATGGGCTGCTTCAGGGCGGTGATGTCTCGAAACGTCAGCAGGAACAGGACGACGAGGTCCCGCTCGTTCTTGATGGGCGCTATTTGCAGGAGCAGCCATAACGGTGTCTCTGTGTGCATCGTGAAGGGAACGACACCGCTATTATCCGCGCACGTGAAGGGGACGCGGATCGAAGGATGCGCACACACCTAATCTAGTTTCTAATTCAGAACTACTGACGTATACATACATACATACATACATACATACGTATACACATATGTGTACATATGCATGTTCAAGCATGATCGGCCGCAGGAAGATTGGAGCGAGACTGCGTGCCGCTCGCCACAGCGGGAGTCGAGTCTACGAGTCTAGTTTCGGCTCATCGTCAATTCGACTGGAAATCTTTCTGCTGCCGTACCCCGGAGTGTTCTATCATGCCACGTGCCGGCAACTTGCGTCACGATGCTGAGAGAGCTCTCGTGCTGTGCACAATGATAAAGACGTCCGAAGGCAGCGAAGGGGATAGAGCAAAGTGTGAGAAACTAATCACGGCGATCTTGCGTGTCGGGCAAATTTCACGGACTGCAGATCGATCGTGGGGCGGCCAGGGGAGGGGGGCGTGTATGTACGTGCGAACAAAGAACCGTTAGCGTTTGATGACAGTCATCGTCGGTCGTGAGGGTTAAGCGATTAAATGACAATCCATTCCAAACCACCGGCAGGAAGAAAGTAGAGAGCGAGCGAGCGAGCGAGAGAGAGAGAGAGAGAGAGCAAAAGAGGATCTATAGAAATATATAAAAGTGAGATGCTTCGTTTGCGAAAGGACAACAAGGTTTCCCCGACAATGCAATCCTCCCCGCAACACCGTGAATAAGAACGCGTCTATCTACCTGGAGACTTTCCTCTCTACGTGACAACGATGAATTGTACCTCACTATCGACTACCGCGTTGCCTCGGCTAAACTAGCTCCGCTAAATCGATCAGACATAATAACACTTTTGACACAGGCAGCACGCTGCGCCTCTAAGCCGCCGCGCCGTGCAATCCCCGCGGCGTGGCGTAGCGTGGTGATGCTTCAACGCTAGCTCATAAGTCTCGCTGTTCTAAATTATTGTCGCGCTACGCGCGCCATAATATTGCGCTGCAGCTGTCGCATCGAGGGGAAATCGATAGACATGCGAGATCGAAGCTGTATGCGAGTTCAAGCCGATGGAATCCAATTAGGGGATTCGCCTATATACACGCTATTTTGTAGAGCAAAGCATGCGGGCGTGCGGATGAACAGTACTGAAGAGAAAGTTTTCGTCGAAGTAGGAAGAGAGGAATCGCATATTAGAGTGCTTTGTGTAAGAGAGCGAGTGGAAGGGAGGGAGGGAGGGAAGGAGGGAGAGAAAGAAAGAGTGAGTGAAAGATAGGCGTGTCGCGATCGAGATGTCTAGAGCGCCTACGATGTGTCGAAGAAAAAAAGAGAGAGAGAGAGAGAGAGAGAGAGAGAGAGAGAGAGAGAGAGAGAGAGCAGTGCTTATTGTAATGTTGAAAGTTTTGCGAAAAGCGAGTAGGCGGAATAAAATTATTATTATTCCCGACTATGTGTGTATCGCGTGTAATCTCTCGCGCATTGTTCCGTAATGAAAAGCACGTCTTTGCGCATCCCGCTCGAGAGTATTTCCCGCCCGTCCTGGTGAACATTTTCTTTCTTTTTTTTTTTCGTCCGTCGTTGTTGTTGTCGTTCGCCCACGCCATCGCGCATCGACGCGAAGAACGAGGCGACTCCGACCGCGGCGATTCGTGGAATTTCCATTTTCGGGCCTGAGGGAATACAGCCGGCGTATAAGCGTTCGATAATATTTTGGCCGCCTCTCCCCTATACGTATATATGTATTTACCGACAACTGGCTTAATTAAGCAACCTTGTAAACCTGTCGAGCAATGGCGACGTATGAGAGAGAGAGAGAGAGAGAGAGAGAGAGAGAGAGAGAGAGAGAGAGAGAGAGAGAAAGAGCCGATATGAAATACATCGGCGGTGTGTATGTACTCGCCGCGTCCGGAAATTTCGTATTTTCGAGAGACGGCGAAAGGTGCGAAAATCGTCCACGTGGGAGTCATGGCGACGCTTTTAAACAGACGCGAATTGCCGCGCGCGCGAGAGGAAAGCCGAGCGAAGCAGGTTCGAGGTCGGTCGGGATAATTGCGACGTTAGAGCGGATTTAAGAGTCGGGAAATCTAATAATCGCGCTGCGAGAGACGCCGCGCGGCCGGGGCGAGCGATAATAGTCACGGGCAAAGATACGCTATTGCGGTTTACATTTACAGCGGTTACAAAAGTGATAACTACCAATTACATCGTTGGGAAATACTGCGGTCTCACATTTGCCGCGCTACTGAAATGATCTTGATTGGTCCGATATTAAACGCTGCGCGGACACCGATTCGTACGCACGAATGTAAATGGCGTAATTATATTGTAGCGGCGTGCTTGCGACGTGTGTTGTTGTGCGTTACACATTAATAAATGAAACAGCATGTCTGAGAGGGCCACGAGAGATGAAGTTCGCTAATGACAATAATGGCAAATGAAATATTTCGGTTTCCCCGCAATCCCGCAGTGAGTACGAGTTCGCCGCGGATTCCATTCGGGATCGCGAAATCGACGCGAAATAGATAAGAGATTCGCGAGCGAGACTTCGTCTCTCGATCAAGTTTTATCCTCGTCGACGCGATAAGACTCAAATTTGCCCTCTGAATGCGCGCGGTTTTTCATGCTGCGCGTTATATTTACACGTTCGTGTCGTCCGCGGGGATAAAGCGCGAACGAAAGCGAAACTCGTCGGAAATAAAAGCCTCCGCTTATCGCAACATGGCGTTTAATTAATTCGGCCTTTATAACGCCTGGTGCTTCCCTTCGCGAGTTAATCAATCTCGTGGGGGGGTTTGATAATCCTCCCAAGGTAACGCTCCTCTTCTCACCGAGGCGAGGAACGAGAGCGCCGTTGCATCCGTCTCCGTCCCTTCCGACGATAAGGGCCATTGGCCGGGCTTTTGTCCAGCAAAAAGGCACTTAGACTCGCCCGAACGGGCGTAATGTCGCGCGAAAATATCGCCCGTGATCTATTTTTACAGCCGTCGGCAAATGGTGCTATTGCGGAGAGAGGGAGGCTATATAACCTTTCCGTTTCTAACAGCTAGCGCGAGAGACACGCCGCCGTGGGCGGTCTCCGGTTATTACGGAGGAGGGGGGGGAGGGGGAAACGAAGGTGTCTCGAATGTGTACATTAGAAATGGAATTTCGAAAAAAACAAAGTCAACCAACCGCGGCGAGGTAAAGACTCGACGGCTAACGCCTCGACTTCGAATACGCCTCTCTCGCGCCGGTGTTAATACAACGGAAAGTGAAGAATGTATCGAACGTTTTCGGCAGCGTGACAACACTGCGACGCGCACTTATTCTGAAGTTGAGTTAAATGCAATCGACGCGTGAAAAAAAAAATATATATATATATATAAAGAGTGGAAAATACGACGCGAAAAATATGATCGGTCTGACTTTAGCACCTCCGCTCTTGCGAAATAATCCGGTCTTCGGTTATTATGGCTTTCGAAGTTTGCTACTCCAACGATGTGGTTCTGCGGAAGGAGATTTAACGTCATACAAGAGTCAACGCGCGTGGAGCGTAAGTTTGCGGTATTTTCGCGACTCGCGAGATCTTCGATCTTCGATCAGATCGAATGAAAGAACGCGAGACCGTGAGATGAAACCAAATCGGACCGAGACCGAGACTGAGTAGTTGAGGGAGGAATTACGTGCGGAGCAGGCCATTTCAAGGCCTATTTTTACAGAATTTTTTTACAGAAACGGTAAACAGAAACGGTAGGATCAATGAACTTGAAATTTTCACACTGTATTCATTAACGTTCAAAGTATAAAATAAATTTGTTACTATCTATAATAAATATCTAATATACAGTAGACATGTAGTTTTCCGCTTCTACCTCAAACACAGTTATATTTTATTTTATTCGTTCTTTTTTAAACATGATTACAAGTTGAAGAAAGTTTCATTTTCGATACTTTTTTTTTCGTACAGTCATTATTTTTCCAAAATTGGCCTCACTGCCTTCATTTTGGTACGGGCTATAGTGGCAACTATATATTTTAAAAATCTTTCGAATTTTTTGGTCTCAGAGCAGTGAGAGGCCCGGAATTATGTCGACAACAAATATAGAGCACGCAAACGGATGACTGCATTTTTAGATATAATTACAAATTGGATCGGTTCTTGTGATTCAATAAAATTTATTTTCTACTTTGAACATTAATGAATACACTATGAAAATTTCATGTCCGTTGATCTTATCGTTTCTGTTAAAAAAAAATCATAAAAATAGCCTCGAAATCGGCCTCCCGCCCTGTAATTCCCCCTTTAAGGGGACTGGAGGGTCAGACCATTGCTCAAAAATCGTGCTTGTTTTTCATAATATTTTGTGACGAACTGAATAAATGTGCAAGAACGGAAATTTTAGGAAATTATAGTTATACAACATATGAAGAGTAGAAAAATTTTGTTTATTAACAAATACTACTCGTATAAATATACGATATATATAGCTGAAATATACTCTCCTTTTTTCGTTTCAAGTTATCGTTTTTGCAGTAATATCTCGGCTCTCGATGGCCCGATCAGAGCGAATTTTAGCTAGAAATCTTGAGGAGGCTTGTCATTAACCGGTGAACCACTACAAAAAAAAATCGAACAAAATTAACAAAACGGCAGCTATTATTAGGAAAAAATTCAAATTTTTCAGTTCTGTTACAATAAAAAAATTGATATCTCAAAACGAAAGTCCATGGACAAGGAGTTGTCCATGGTTCACCCGAGAGCCACATGAACAAATATTATTGCTTCAAAACTTCAAATCGATACGCGAAGCTCAGTTCGGCAGCAGTGAGTTCGGAGAAATCACTGCAAAAAGTTGAACAATGAAATTTCAAGAAAAACGCGTTTAAAATTTAAGTGGACGTATATTTACATGAATATTTGTTTAAAAACAAAATTTTTCTACTCTTCATATGTTATATAAATATATATGTAAAATTTTCATTCTTGCACATTTATTCAGTTCGTCACAAAATCATGACCAAAAACAAGCACGATTTTTCAGTAATCTGACCCTCCGATCCCCTTAAATATAATTTGTTCAGATATAGACCGATCTGAGCCTCGTTGCAGCGAGCAGCGTTATAGCTCTTCTGATAACGAGTCTGACGATTCTCGAACGCCAACGAGCGGTCGATCGCGCATCACAGCAGGTGTACCATAAACGTACACAAAATGTCGTTCCTGAAGCATCGCTGCGCGATACCCTCGTCGGCGATGCTTCTCGGACGTGTCCCGCGTGGTTGTATAGATCGTTATGATATAGATCGGTATATATATATATATATAAATATAAATATATATCTGTCATATATGGTGTCTGTGTACTATCTTAGATTCGTGGGTGACTTACTGGTGGCATTTGCGAGCACGCTTTTGCGAACCTGTGCTAGACATACCTCGTGGGGTACCTTTAAACAGAACGATCTTTCATTATTGAGCTCAACACGTTGCGTCGTATTAAGGGAGATTGCGTTCTCCTCTACTGAGGAATCAAAACTTGTCGCGCGAACGTCGCACGAGGGAGCTTTCACGGAGAAAGAGAGAGAGGGAGAGAGAGAGAGAGAGAGAGAGAGAGAGAGAGAGAGAGAGAGAGAGAGAGAGAGAGAGAGAGAGAGAGAGAGAGAGAGAGAGAGAGAGAGAGAGAGATAATTAGAGAGGGAGAGAGAAAGAGACACAGTACACGAGTATCATCGAGAGTGAGATGACGTGAGGTGACGGAATAACGAACGACGATAACACGAATCTTGCCGGTCGTACACGTATCGATGTCGCTCAAGTGATGCGAACAGTTATGTTTCGATGTTCGATCGATATTGCGCATGCACAATGATACATCTCGTGCCTCGAGGCGTTTTCCCAAAGTGTTTCTCGAGAATCGATGGTTTCGCTGTTGGCGATCGTTGTCGTTGCTGTTTTCGTCGCGACTGCGAGGCGCGTCCGCTTCGTGTACACCGTAGTGAACAATTTATGCGTACGATTAATTGAAGCCACTCAGAGAGAAGAGAGAGAGAGAGAGAGAGAGAGAGAGAGAGAGAGAGGAAGAAGAGAGAGATGCAACGAACGTACAACAAGTCCGCGAGTTTTCCTCACGTCGTTGATTCTCAACGGCGATCTTTCCAGCGCGGCACAATACGGATCTTAAGATACGACAGAGGCAACACGTCGTGTGTCTTAACGCGCGAGGAAACACACATAAATTCTCAGGGTTTACGATGAGCATTATCTATCACGCGTCACGCTCCGTGCATAATACGCGCGTAAAAATGTTACTGTCTCGACACGACGTGACGGTGCAGCGAGACGAGCTGCGGAGCTACTCTCACGGCTCTCATCTCCGAGAGCAGCGTCTGCAGTTTGACCGCGCGACACGCCGTCCCGATGTTCATCAAGACGCAAATCTCGTGCTTGGCGTGTCGTAATTATTCGACACGAGTCGCGAAAATGCCGGGGGAACGTGCGATCACGTTCGCCGGGACAAAGAGGGCATGAAGATGTGAGCGGCGAGCGACCGAGGCCTTCGGCCTCTCTCGCCGCGTTTTGATCGGCGCGAGAAAGAGGGAGAGGAAAGAGAGCGGAGAGATCGTCGCGATTGTCAACGCGGTCTCGCTTGACGCGTGTTAATTCAAAGCGGTTCCACGCGGCGAAGTGTCGCGTCGGCTCGGCCGCGCCGGCCGGTTAAGCGGCGGCGGCGTCGTCGTCGTTTTGTTTTCCATTAAACACACACGGGCCCGTTGATTGCCGGCTACTTCGAACAGTTTCCGCGTGCACGGCGCATAAAGTGCACGGTGGCGCAAATAGGAAGCTAGATGCGGCCCGATAAACACGCGCATGCAAATCTCGCGCAATAACTCCCCGAGCCCGAGACTCCGCGGGGGAGAATTTTTCTCGCCGCTCCCCCGCCCGGGCCGCCCCGCTTCGTACAACGATCCAATTACCTTACGTGACGAACGCGGCGAGAAAAACGTATAGCATCCCGCTATCCCGGCCGCGATCCGCCAATTTCGCCGTAGGATCTGCCGAGTCGCGCGCGCGATTAACACGTTCGTTGCCAAACTGAAAATTTGAATTTCGTGTGGTGGCCAAAGTTATTTTTTCTTTTATTTATTTTTAGTCGTTTTTTTTGCACGATTGAACTGGCATTGAACTGAGTCTTTTCGAGGGTCCACAATAAAAAAAACAATCGCGTGAACGGCCGTTTGAGGTGAGGGGCAACGCGACACGCGATATCACGTGAACGGCAATGAACGTGTTAAACGACGCGGGCGGACGCGCGTGCTGTGGCTCGTCGCTAGCTATCCGGCGATTTTATCGGAACGGATAAATTGATCTTTGATCCGCACTTGTCGCGCGCGACAATATCGTACGCCAAATCTGACGGTGTTCCTTCGCCTACGGTCGACGTAACTTCAATTTCGTCGTGAGCGAGGAGCCGACCGACGATGCTTCGCACTATCCCGAATTCCACAGTATCGCGCAACTTTCCGCAACTAACTCTCCGGTTATCCTTTTAGATCCTTATTTTCCTTTTTTCTTCTTCTCTTTCAGGGGGTCAGGCGGCAATCGCGAGCAATCGGCGCCGCGAAACCATCGATTCCCGCGAGAAAGCCATGGACGCCACATTGAAGCCGCCGCATGCAAGAGACTCGACCGGTCGGAAAACTTACTGTTCTTCTTGTACAGCAGGATCTCGAATTGATCGTGGATCTGACCCTCGAGGCACTCCTCGATCCTGGCGATCGTTTCCTTGTCCGTCAGCTCCCCGTACATGAATCCGCAACGGCATGACTTTTGCATAACCTGCGAACAAAGCGGCAAACGCATGAGGCCGAGTCGACTTGCGACCGATGCTGTTCGTGGAACGTGTGTGTGTGTGTGAGACGCGCGTTCTCATTATAGATAAGTAATTGTAAGGGAAGCGCGGGTAGGTGATAAATACACGCGACGTACATGGCCGGTGGAGGATCGATTAATGCGCCTCATAATTAGAGCGGCCTGCCTACTATTATTAATCAGCACTTTGCGTTCATCATGTATCAATAGAGACTGCGAGACGCGAGTTAGGACTCGACATTGTCAAACGTTTACCGGGAAAGGAAGGCGAAGAAGAAGAAGAAGAAGAAGAAGAAGAAGAAGAAGAAGGGAGCGGAGGAGCGGAGTTTCTTCATTTCGATCTCGCCTCGGCGCGTGGTCGTGCTAGGCCGAGAACTCGCGCTCGCCGCGACGAGCGTAGGGATGCAACGATAAGTCGATAATATCGAAATATCGATATATCGAGAGACAAATCTCGAATATTTTTATCGATATTTTTTTGTCTCCGATAAAATCGACGTATCAATATGAATTTTACTGATTTTCGTATTTTTCAGTTACAGCTCTGGCGACCTAGTACGATTCTACGACCGAGATAAAAATTACAAAAGTGAGTGATTTCATTAGAATATATATATATTATGTAATTGCTCGATGTCTAGTAAATTCGCTCACTTTTGATGATTTCCACCTCAACCGTTTAATAGATCTCCCGCTTCATGTATGTGATGATCTTCGGCAAATATGACTGCGATTCATTATATATTTTCTAATCTAATAAGAATACAACAATAAATTACATGAATTACATACATACAAAAATTTTTAAAAGATCTTTTCAAATTTTCCGTGCCCCCCCCCCTATGTGTATACATTTTTTTATATAAATATTAATATAAATATCGATATTTTTCAAAATTATCGATATTATCGTCATCGATGGTTCTGAATGACGATAATATCGTTATCGATATTTTGAGAAACCGTTGCATCCCTAGACGAGCGAGCGACGAACGCGCGCGAAATAGAGGACGGATGGTACGGGGAGGAAGTAGGGTTGCCAAATCCAAAAGTAAAGATTACCGGATATTTCTTCTTTGGTAACAAACCCAAACCGAACTAAATCGGTAAAGATGTAATAATCATAACGTTATATTAAATACAAAATGTGACAAGAATTTATTTACAATATTAATTTCCAAACAATTTTATAAACAAGACTTGATTGAATAAAATAATAAACTATTACTTCTTATATATATATATATATATATATATTCCATATATATATATATATATATATATGGAATGATGGATCGGCGGATCATCTACTAGATGGCTTTTTTCGTGGCGCTCGATCGTTTGTAGACGCTTGAAACGGAGAAACATTGCTAAAATCTCAATTCTCATTCCATTGATTGGATATAACTTAAAAGCCGGTCATATGACGTCCGGTTTGACTTATTAACCGGACACTGGACGAGACTTCTGAAAACCTGACAGTCCGGCTGAAAACCGGCGGGCAGTTGGCAACCCTAGAAGAAAGGCGTAATTGCGAATAACAGCCGCCGTAAATCAGAGCGCGCGCGCGTAAAGTTACATTTCCCTTTAAATAGCCGCGGATCCCCCGCGGATCGATCGCATGAAAGTCAAATCCGTCCCCCGGCTCGGAAATAAGAATACGCGGAATAGCGCGCGGGGTATCTTCGGACGGGAAGGCGGGCGCGCGCGTCAAACGCCATAAGCGGCATCAGTCACGCCGTATAAATTGTGCCTCGAAATATAGCGATCCCAGGGATCGATAGGGGCGGATAGATTGGGCTGACCCGATTTTTCTTATCAAACGGCCGACGAAAGCGAGAAACGGCCACCGAGGGCTGCCATTCGTGCGGGATATCGGGCGTAGCGGCCGATATCGTGTGTGTGTTTTTCGACCTCGAAACAGATTTATTAATCCCGTAGCGCTGACCTTTAAATCCCGGCTCGACTCGCCGCCCCGACGCAACAGGGAGCGATATAACTTCCCGTGCCGTGCCGTGCCTCGAAACCTGCGCCCTGCAATTTTTTTAATTGGACGCGCGCAATCAGCCCGCGATCAGATAACGTCGACGCCGACGTCGACGTCGACGCCGTCGCGGTGTCGTCAAATGCCGTCGACATCGTGTACGCGCGCCACGTGCCTGGCGGGGGAGGAGGGGAGGGCGGGGGGAAGGGTTGAAGAAGCACGGGGAGAGTCCTGCCTCATCGTCGCGCCATTAACTCGCGCCGCGAATTCCGGTATTAGAGAGTGATTTGTTTCGAATAATCCCCGACTCCATCGAGACACACAATGCTGCCGCGCGCGCGCGCGCTCGTATCTCTCGTTTCAATATTTGTGCGAGCGTACGGATGCGCGATGAAACGGCACGGAAATAACGCAATAGCCATATTTCCCGTACAAAGCGATAGATCGCGCAGACTCTGCCCTTTGTTTCTCTGTTCTTTTTTTTTTGTTTTTTTTTTCCCACTAGCTCTCGCTCCTAGCGTATGCACATTGAAACGCGGGGTATGACCGCGAGCTGCGACAGCAGCAGCACTCGCAGGGAACGGAAATGCCGGCTCGGATGGGGGTGGTGATCGGCTCGGGTTGGGTTGGTGATCGGGGAGCGCTATCGGCCGTAACGCTACGCTGCGAAAAAGACGTGATTCTCCTCCGAGGAAGGCGACGTAAAACGCGAGAGGGAGAGATTCTACGATTGTATGATTACATTAACCCGATTGCGTCTTTGAGGCCGCCTCCCCTGGCTGTAATCGGATTAGAGAGAGTCATGATTCTCCTTGATAACGCCGTTAGAGTACGTGGAAGTGCAATTCAGACGAGCCAAAGGTCGTCGCGCGCGTGTTTTCTATTTCGTTCCCGCTCAGGCGGGAGAAGATTTATCGTCGCTGCGCGACGCGCGCGCGGTCGTACGGGAGCGGAGAGAAAAAGAGATTGCGACATTAACGAACTCGCGAGCGATGGCCCCTTTATCGCGACGTAATTGTCCAGGGAAGAGAGAAAAAAAGTCGCAGGCTACCGTCACCGCTAACGTCACCGCGAAAACCGTCGGAGGCGCGCATCCCGCGGCGGCTCTCGTCGTCGCCTCTCCTCCGCCCCCCATCGCGTAAACCTCCCCACAAAAGCACCCCCAAGCCGGCTGCCAGTAATGGAGTTTGCAAACCCCAAATCCATGTATCTTCCCGAACAATAGGATTGGAACATTGGGAGCCTTACAGGAACGATGGTTACTCAGTCTCTCCACCTCTACGTCGCCGTTTTGTTCGACGACGCTGCGCTGCCATGCCGGGGCGTCGCGTCGAATCGTGCTGAACCGATCGAATAATTCAAGATGCTCGATATATTGGGTATTAAACTTCGTCACTGTAAACTGAAGTGTGTTACAACGACACGCTTGAATTTCGTTTCGAATTGCGTTTCGTTGGCACAAAACTCGACATATTGAATGCGCCAAAAAAATATGTTATTTACACTTCGACCGAATGGAATATACTGATTCTTAACACGTTCATTGCCGTTCTTCACGCGATATCGCGCGTTGCCCCTCACGCGATTGTTTTTTATTATTATGAGTGACAAACCAGGACCCTCGAAGAGACTCGGTTCAATGCCAGTTCAATCGTGCAAAAAAACGATTAAAAATAAATAAAAGAAAGAATAACTTTGGCCACCACACGAAATTCAAATTTTCAGTTTGGCGATGAACGTGTTAAAGCCTAATGACAGGGCTTTCGTATGAAGAAGTTGGCTTCAGTAGTGGGCCGATGCCATTAGGTGCTCATTGCGCCATTCTCTTGTAAATCCTTTAACATCAAGTTTAATACCCAATAAGTGGAAACAGCAATTTTCGCGTGTCTCTCCCGACGTCACTTTACGATTCCTTCTTCGTCCCTCCGCGCAGCAGCGCGCGATCACCGCGTATCCTGTTTACCGCGGCGCGCATGATTTACGACTGTTTTTTTCTGTTTCTCCTTTTCTCCTCTTCCGGAGGGGTAAGTTCCACGTGGAGTCAGTTCCACGTGGAACTTTCGGCGAACGCGTGGATCGCTATGGGCGCGCGGATCTTAATCGACGTTTATTCGCGAATGAGTCAACAAGAGGCTGCGTGCACAATCGTTACAGTGCAAGCGATATGTGGAGTGAAAGATGAGCTCGTTCCCCGGGAAACTGTCCCGGGCCGAATGTTGGGTGTGGATTTTAACAGCGGCTCGGGGAGCAAGACGCTTGGAATATATCGTGAGCGTCTTCTTCCCTCCCCCTTGGAACTGGACTCCCCTTTTTAATTTCGCGCAAATCCCGGGATTCGGCCGGCCGGCGCGCACGATAACGAAATATCCCGTAATAATCCTTAAACCGAGAGTTAAATTATTCGGGTCCGGCGGGTAAGCCGTATCATCGATCGGGCAAATTAGCCATTAGCTGAAGTTTGATATCACGGACCGCTGCTCGCCGCGACGATAACATCGCTCATGGATTTCTCGCGCGCGCCTTGCGCGCCAACTCTTATCCGTGCGCGCGCGCGCGCGCGCGCGGCCATAAATCGATGTCGATGAATCAACTCGCGCCAGTCGCCGAATCCTGTTATCCGCGCCGCTCGCGCCACTCTCGTCCTGCCGGGTGAAGGATAGCGCGCGGGATAACCGAGCCGTTGCTCATACAGCACCGCCAGGTGGACGGATCTCGGGACGGTTGTTTCGGCATACACACGGCGATGTAGTAAATAACGTTTCGGCGGATTAAAGATCGACGCGATGCGCAGCGCGACCGAGCGAACGGTGAAGCGAGGTGCGAAATGTTACGTAGCGTCGAGAAATTGCGCCGCAATTGCCGACTCTCGGCTATCTATTGGCTTGTTCGGAAAGTAATTTCGGGTCTTTTCGAACAGATGATGCTGGTTGCCTTTCTGGAGCAGTCAATCTCATTTCAAACCAGAAAATCATTTCACATTTTTACAACGCACATTTTAAGCTTCATTTCAGCAAAAGAAAAAAAAGTTGTTTTGGAATTGCGCTAGGAGAAATGTATTGTTGCGTGAATCAAAATTTTGTTGTAACAACAAAATAATTTGGTTAAAATATGCCCAACGGAACTGTTTAGTTCCTGCAAACAAATATCTTGTTTGATTACGGTTTGTTCGTATAATGTAATACTTTTGTTACAGCAAGCAGAAAGCTTGAACTGAATATGAATTTTGTTAAAAATACTATAATTTTTTCTTAATATATAAAATCTAAATTTTAGCGCACAGAAAGACAAAATAGTATCCATTGGGCATTATTTTAGTTTATGTAAAATAATATTTCGTTATTATGTAACTTTTATGGATAAAATAACTAAAATGCTTAATTTTTATATATAAAGTCTAAGAACAAAATCATTTGGTCCAGAGAACAAAGCAGAAAAATATACTTAGTTGTGACAACTAAATATTTTGTTATATAAAACAAGATATTTGGTTGCTATTAAAAAATGCCTCAACCAAACAGTTTTGTTAGAGATACTAAATTCTTTTTCCTAGTGCGGTCAAATTGTTTTTGTTTGGCGTCGCATCCAAAATGGAAAACCAACGTGCGCGTTTTCGTCACATTTTGCTTTTTTATTACCGTAAATGCAATGATGCAGCGCAAGCAAGAAAAGAATTGTGTGCCGTGCATGGAGAGAATGTGTCGACTGAACGCCAGTGTCAAAATTGGTTTTCGAAACTTCGTTCTGGGAATTTCGACCTCAAAGATGCACCACGTTCTGGAAGGCCAGTCGAGGCTGATGAAGACCAAATAAAGGCATTGGTGGACGCGAATCTCACACAAGTTTAATGACTCGCCAGAAGTTGTTAGCGCTTGGATGGGATTCGCTACCTTATCCAGCATATTCACCTGATCCGGCACCATCCGATCATCATTCCTTTTGGCCACTGCAAAAATCTTTGGATGGTAACAATTTCGATTCAAATGAAGATGTCAAAAACCACCGAATTCGGTCTTCAGCCAATAAGGACCGGAAATTCTACGAGCGTGGAATCATGTTATTATCTCGAAGATGGCGAGAGGTGTTGGAACAAAATGCTCGATATACTTAACGGAATAAAACTTTTCTTTCTATCAAAAATATCGTCTTTCATTTTCATAGAAAAAACCGAAATTACTTTCCGAACAAACCAATAATAAAATGCGCATCGGCCGAGACGAATGAACTTCTCGAACGAGCAGACCCGACACGCTGCGCAAAGCAGTCGGTCTGCGATAGGTTTGATAAGCCTTCAGTTCCGTTCGCTCTAATTTCGGGGGAAAAACATTTTCCACACAAGCCACACGCCACCACGCTAACTGGAGTCGGACGAGCTGGTTTAAGGCTCAAGGATTACGACTTCAGACAGCAGCGGGGAACTTCGGCTGTTGGCCGAAGATTAAGTCTTGAAGTTGGAGCAAGAGGCTAAAGGCTTATTATACCCATTGTGGATCGCTACTACTAACTGCTCGACGAGGTTACGCAAGAAGCGCGTCTCGCACGTCGCGCGCGAATGCAAGCGTGGAAGCGAGGAGGTGATTCCGCGAAAGACGTCGGAATGAGATTAGATGAAGAGGATGAAGAGGAAAGTGGGCAAAACGAGAGAGAGAGAGAGAGAGAGACGGGACCTCAAGTGTTAATCGTGTTAATAAGGTGTACCTCATACCTCGGCACGATTGTAGCCGGAGATCTTGCAAAAGCTCTCGTTGCAATAGACGATCGGGAAGTCGACGATCTGGGCGTTTGCCAGTAGGAAGCTGCTATCGGCTGCGAACAAAAAGAGGAAAGAACGAGACATTATTCCTTTGCATAATGGAACGTGACACGCTATAGCAAAGATACACATTTCTCTTCGTCTCTCATCTTTTTCTCCCCCCTCCCCCATCCCCCCACCCTCTCTCTTGTTCTCTTTTTTTTCTTTTTTTCCTTCGCTCGAACAGAGCGCCTTTTGTTCGCGGTTTTGTTCAGCGCTGCTCTCTCCCTGGATACGAGGTGGCGTCTCCTTCTCCCCTTTGTCCTCCATTTCGCTAGAAATTCGCAAACAAACGCGCGCGCGTTGGATCTGTCAAACATGAGGCAAACGCGAGAGAGAGAGAGAGAGAGAGGGGGGGGAGAGAGAGAGAGAGAGAGAGAGAGAGCTCTACACCAACCGAATTCAATTTGGAGCGTCTCGAGCGCGTCACGACTCCGACTCTGAGAGTCGCAGTCCGTTTCAGCCGGCGGAGCCGGTCTCGTCGTCGAGCACGCGCGCTCGCGGCGCTTCTTCGACGAGGACGTAACTGTTGTGTCTCGTCGACGAGCCATTAAGCTAATATATGACTAACACGCGCGCAGACGGCGAACAAAGCGGCAGACGAATGCGCGCGAGTCGCGCGTCTAAACCGGGCGGACTTAACCGAGAGCAAGCGTCCTCGGCGATAAATCACAGGTATCACACGCGGCGTACGCGCGTAACGAACTCGGCGTTATGCCGATGTAAAAGTGTCGCGTGTGTCGACAGTGCGACGAATCACATGTGGCGAATGGTCGGTGGCGCGGTAATCGATAGCCCCTGCCCCCCCGCTCTTCCTCGCATAAATCCACATTATCCGCCTAATGGGTGTTCCGCAAGTTTTTCGACGATGCCGGTTCATTTAAAGTTGGCCGATAAATTACGCGCGCGGGTTATTAACAACCGCGGAGACAGCGCTCTCCGGGCTCATAATGCGAGTTTCGCGGAAACGCAGCGGCGCGGGACGAACAACAGTGCGGTGGACGCCGCGCTGGGGGGCCACGCCTTACCGTGGTTATCCGATTAACCGTCGCGTGTAATTAGCGATTGAACGAGGGTCGATTTGTTTGCCGATACTGCCGGCGGGCGCCGAGCAGTCAGATCTGTCATGCAAACAGCGCCGGCAAACGATCTCCCGAAAACGAGAGAAGTCCCCGACGAGAGTTCGGCGACGAGTCGACGACGACGACGACGCTCGTTCGTCGATCCGTGACTCGCCCTGCGCTCATTATAACCGCTCCAATATTACGTCACAGTCTTTGTCGAAGCGCGCTAATGAACATAAGCCGTCGGAGCGGTGATCCTGACTCGAGAGCGGTTACCGCGGACTCGCCGTACAACGATCGCGATTATTATGGCCGCCGGCTAAACGTTCCACCGCGACCGCGAAAGCGCTGGTTTCCGAAGGACGATCGTTCTCCCGCACGGGGAACGTCGCGCTTACGTCGGGAATATCGACTCGGCGAACATCGAACTTAGCCCTTTGAGGCACGTATTTTTCAGAAAATCCGAATCATATGAGAATTTATATACCGGGGTTTCCGAGGTCGCTTCCGACCGACGAATCCGTTATCAGATTTTCGAAATTCCAAATGGCGGACGGCAAATATGAAAAATCGCGATAATTTCGGTGACAATGAGTTTCGGACCTCGGATTCGTAATCAGCGGCCTTGAAAGCTAATCAAACAATACAATTTCAGCTAATCATATAAAAATTTTATGATCCGCCATCTTGGAAAGTAAATTTTAGAATATGGACCTCAGATTCGTAATCGGCGAGCTCAAAAGCTAACCAGAGTACAATTTTAGCTAATTTTATGCACATTCTATGATCCGCCATCTTGGAAAATGAATTTTAGAATGTGGATCTCAGATTCGTAATCAGCGACCCAAAATACCCCCAGATCTTGATTTTGAGCAAAAGATTCACTCATAGTTCGTGGAAAATGATTTTTTCTCTGTGAAAAATGTGTGTTTCTCACACTTTGTTTACTTATAATAAATGGACAGACAACCTCATGCAACCTCTCATGTATGCTCCCATATCATATAAGAAGCTAAAAACCGCAGAAAATCCGCACAAGATCCCGCAAATATGAAATATTTCATGAAAATGTGAGAATAAATAGGTAAGTAATTAGTATAATAGCTAAGTAAGTATATGCTTACCACTATGCCTCAAAGGGTTAATCCACGACGTGGATGCGGAGGATTCATAAAATTTCAAAACGGTCGCCGCAATATCGCGACACCCACGAAAGCGAGGAGGAGCAAGGGGAGGGGAGGGAAGGAGAAGACAAAAGAAGCTACGTCCGCGTAAGAAAAAGCACGCGAGGACGATCGTTATCCCACTATAGCCTCGCCGTCGCAGTGCGACTCGCTTACCGGGCATCCCTTAAATCTTAAACGATGATCGTCTAACGATCCGACTGTAAAGGACGCACGAGTGCTCGTTAACGACCGGCGAGTCGACAGAGTCGTGGTGCGACAGCGACGGGCGACCGCGGCGGCGGGAACTTTACGGTATTGCCGATTTTACAACGCGCGCACGCGTCAGCGAACGATTAGGACTGCGATCCACTTTGCGCCAGGATCACGATTGTTGCAAATGTTCTGAACGCTACGCGTGGAATACGGTTAGATGACGCGGCAGTCGCTACGGAAATGAACCAGCCTGTAGTCCGTTCCAAACTTGCGATTGAATCTGAAATCGAGGGGGAGGGCGGAGGAGGAGGCAGATTTTTGGATATTGGCAAATTGTAAAACTACTCTGTGGAATTTTTTTATGGTACCTGAAGAAGCAAGAAGCACAATCTCCCTTAGTTACGTCTGTCTTATACGTAAAACTTGTCCCCTCATTGAGCGGCGTTCCCGGCATCTTGGGCGTATTTTTACTACACAACTATTCGAACTTGCCGTCAAGCTTGCGAAGGCCACAAATTGTGAGGTAAAGCGTCCGGAGCGCGATGGCGGCGAAAATGATGATGTATACGCGATGACATAACAAACTGTGCCGCAGCGTTTCGTAAGCGATAAACGAACCATCCGCTTAGAGCGCTAAATGGATCGCGGATCAGACCGAGTCCGGAAAAGTACCGCTTTCTTTTTCCTCGGCCGACGGAGGAACGCGAGAGCTTCTTTCTCTTCGTCCTCTCTCGGTTACGCGGGAGGAAAACTCCCACGCGCGGTTTGTCGAGTCGCGGTGTCAGCAAAAATTCGCATCGGCCGACGCACGTCGCGATTAATTATGCAAAGCGATGCGCGGAGGACAATGATTGTTGCAAGCCCGATAATACCCCGCCGCCCGGGGACGATATATCTCCGATATCCAAATATTGTCGTCTCGGAAATACAAATTCAAGCGACGTCCTCGCCGCGGCAGAACAATGCGAGTGTCTCGGAGCGGTCGGGACGGGGGAAGGGGGGGACGTGGGAGCGAGGGCAATGTAGGCGATTAAAAAGGACTCGTTCGCGGACTCACGGCTGGTTACCGCTATAATGAACTGTCGCGCATGCGGACACTGGGAACAGCCCCCGGTTAAGCAGCGCGGATCTGCACAAGTACTAAAGCACTATTTCTGTCCGCCATTCCTATTCTTTCTCTATCCCGGGGATCTCGCGGAAAGTCTGATGCACTCCACCGAGCGTATGATCTCTGAAGTGGGTCCTGTTGCATTCAGCGCGTTGTGAAATATATACTGTCCTATGTGCCGGCTATATATACGTACGTACCGGGTGTATCCGTAACATTTGCAGCACCAGCCGGTCGTCGCGCGGAGGCTTTCAACGACTACGAAGTGCTTTCGAGGGGACACTCGATCAAAAGTGCCTCCTTGCTACACCGTCGACCTCTCTCTCTCTCTCTCTCTCTCTCTCTCTCTCTCTCTCTCTCTCTCTCTCTCTCTCTTTTTGCCCTTCCCTTGCTCCTTCTGTTCTCTCTCCTCCTTCTCCTCCTCTTTCACCTCCTTCACCTCCTCTTCGTCGACGGGACGAGAATTCCCAACAGAATTTAGTTAGTCGCGTTAGTATGGATTTTATGCGGGCAACTATTCACACGACCACCTTGGCTCGTCCGGAATGCAAAAGTACAAATTTAGGTGGGTAATATCGTAAAAACATGGCGTAACGTACGCGAGAGTACGGCGACGTAGGGGGAGAGGAAATGTCCACACGACGGAATAATTCGTCGTTGTTCCAACTTGCGGAGGGGCATCTTTAGAATTGGAACTGTGTGCCTTTTCAGGCAACAATGGAACCACGGACTATAATACTCGGGGACTTATTCGAGGAGCGAACGTATTCTTAATGACTTAACAAATGTAATATATATGCCGGAAGCAGCTTCTGTGAGAAAGGAAGGAGGACGTAGACGTGGACACGGGAAGTGAAGCGGGACAGAGACACGGGCTATCTTCGAGCGATGCTCGGTCCTCCGAAGGTTTATGCGGAGATATTTAACGCTTTTCAGCGCTTTAGAAAAGTAAGCTGTTGGTAAATCTAATCCCGCGAAGCGAAGGAACTCATGAATATGTACGAGGATCAAGGGGCGCGCGGCAAAAGCTTACACCTCGTAGCGCCGCATAAAATTTGCGACTTAGAAGACATATATATATATATATATATGTCTTCTAAGTCACTCGTGAAATTTATCAACTCCCCTCGCCCGCCCCCTCTGACGGCGCAACAACTTTACGACGCCCCGAATTCCCGATTAGCGCAGCGGGTTACCTGTTTGTAAATGGTCAGTCGAGTGTATTTATCCGCGAAGTAGCCGGACGCCATGTGTACTATTACAAGATCGCCACGTGGTTCGCCACGGAACACAACAGAGAATCAACCCCCGCGGTCGATCTGCAGTTATCAACTACCGACCAGGAATCGGTCATCGAGAGTCCTGAATAATTACCGGCGGATAACTGGACGTCCATCCACGCGACGCGAACCGTAATTCTCCGACTGATTCTGGAACTGATCTCTTCACACGGCGGTACCGCCAGCGCAACCCCCCTCCCCTCCGGCCCCCCGACGACGAAAAATGTCGGAAGGACGAGAACTTCTCCCTGCGGAATATCTCACGCGTTCCTGAAAAATGTCCGCACATGTATATACTTTATACCGCTAAGGTACACCTGAGACATGTACCTCGGCTAATTTCGACGACGAATTCACAATTTCCTTCACGGATTCGCAGGAGCGGGAGCTCCTGCGAACGTCTGAAGCTCATGTATTATTGTGAGCAATATCGGATCGTTCGACGACCGCGTATCCGATATTGATGATATTGGCGAAGCTCGTGAAAAATTATTGAACGCGATCGACGCGAGAGACGCCGAGTCCCTCTCCGAGGCGCTCTGCGACTTCTCCTTTGAAACCGCCCTCCTCCGCGGTCGAAGGATCCCACCACCACCGCGCGCCGCCGCGCGGATCTCCCTTTTATCCCCTGAATGAATTCTTCCAGCGTCGCGGAATAAACGCGCTTCATCGCGATCACGAGCTCGGCGATAGGTCGTACGTCAGCAATTAATTACTCGTAGCAGTCGCGTCGGGATGTTTTATCGCTTCGCTGCAAATACTTCCTTCCTGCAGGAGCGAGCGAGAGCAATGAAATTCGCTGCTCGACGATACGCTGCCCGTATTGTTAACGGCCACGGCCAATTAGAAGTGCCGCGTAATTCGCGTTCTTTCGCCATCGATTTTACGAAGGTCCTCCTTCACGGAGATAGGTAGATAGCGAGAGAGAGGGGGGGCGAGAAGGGGGGAGAAGACAAAGAGACGCAACTCTCAGCCGTAGCGTCTCCCTGTAACTTCCGCCACGCGCGGTTACTTCGGGGTTGACGTTACACACCGCTTAAACGGTTGTCTTGTCTAATCGATACCACGCGGCGCGGCGGCCGCCAAAGTACAAGCGAATCATTATTATTTCCGAATGCACTGCGGGATCGGTCGCGGTGCATTCGTTATGCATCAGACATGGGAGTGCATTTCCGCGCGCTATACGCGATAAATTTCAACTTAACGAGCCCTGATTGCCGCCAACGCGCGCCACGGCACGCGCGACCGCACCGCCCTCCCCGGAGCTTTACGTGTCTATTAATTAATAATTCGTGTGTTATGAAGTCATAACGCGCGCGCGCGCGCATGGTAATGTCGTCTTGAGACGTGCACGCTCGTCCGCTCGTGCCTTCGTCGTCGAACGCCGCGCCTCGCGGTGCGGCGCGAGCCGTGCCAGGGTCAGTAATCACTGAACTTCGCGGCCGTTGTTATTAGCCGCTTTATAGCCCTGTGGAACGTTACCCGTCCCCTCCCCCCCCCCTCGTCCTCGACCCCAAGATTTCCGACTCGCGCGTTTGTCTCGGAAATTGCTCGCCGCTAGGGATGTCGATTTTTTTCTTCAAACAGATACCGATTTAAAGATCGATTCGAATCGCGGGGAAAAAAGTCGATTTTCAAAAAATCGGTTTGTACGGAATCGATTTGAATCGGTATGCATGTAAGGTGAAGCCCACTCGTTAAAGTATACTATCCGTGAAATTTCTACACTCTAAAGTAGACCTCGTGTAATTCAGATAAAGTTTAATACGAATTAAAGAATCCAAACTGGATGGTACTCTTTTGGTTGTGGTGCGTGTGGTGGCCACAACAAGATAGAAAAAGATCTTTAAATCTTTATGCTGAGGATTTCATTAGTTTGATTGAACATCAATCGAGGGTGTTTAAACGTTGTTAAATGAGAAATCGTGTTTACTGTTACATGCATCCACATATGTACATGATATGTACTATTATATGGAGTGGCTGTGATTGGTTCGCGCGTTCCGTTCCGCTGAAAATTCTCACCCCCATGGGCCACATCGGCCTAAAGGCCAACGTAATGTGCATCGTGCAGCCATCAAGTGAGTTCAAATATTACAGCTAAAAGGAATAAAAAAAAAGAAAAGTATATCACTAGTAAAAACTGAAGAAATCGCGTTGGCGATTTTCAGAACTTACAGATCGAGCCTGATCCAGATGGAATCGATTTGAAATCGATCTTTCAGGCCCCGATTAATCGATCCTCGATTAAATCGGTTTAAAATCGGCATCTCTCACAGATCGTCACGTGCTTGCGTCGCAATGAAGTTTTGATACATTCGCCGCGGAGAGCGGCCACATAAACGTCGCACGCGAGCGCGGTGAAGCTTGACGACGATCACCAACGCCGTTGCTACCGCTTTTACCGCACGCGCGCAGACGTGTGTCGAGAGCATCAACATTTTCTCTTGCATTTTTGACAATTTGTCATCAGCAGAGCTTTCTGCGGCAGACCTTTTTGCTCCCCACGCGCCACGTTGCGCGATTCGCGAGGAGAATCCGCGGCGGATTCTGCGGAAGCATGCGGGGGAGGGCGAGTCTCTCTCTCTCTCTCTCTGTTTTATTCCGATCGAAATCGAGCACGAGCCTAATCCGGATCACATATTTGCGCCAACGAGCAATATCGGGGTCAATCGAAGTTCACCTCGAAGAAACTTCCACGAACGATGAGAAATATACGCGATGGTAGCAACGAGCGAACGGGACCGTGTCTGCCGACGGTGACGCATCATCCACGTGAACGCCGGCTCACGAACGCAAGTCCGCTTTTAATGGACTTTTCTACTTAGAGGCCAATAAAATGCTGCGAGCAAGAACATCTTTCCCCGCACGGCGTAAAGCCCCGTAGCCTTCGCTCGGACAACGAGTCGAGCTATAGAGGAAGCACAGGTGGAGAGACGAGCAAGGGAAAGATCAACGGAAAAAGAAAGAGGAAGGGAGAGAGATACCGGGGCGGGCGGAGGAGGGGTGTCTCGAGTGTCCAGGAGCGTCCAGGATTTAATCATTTCTCGCGTACCGACCAAATCGTAGATACATCCACGTTCTCTGCGATATCGCGAGCGTATATCAGCAAAAAAGAGGGGTAAAAGCGAGAGTAAACCGTATCGCGTTACTTTCGGCAAGTGAATTTCAAATAATAATTATAAATATTTAAATCAGATAAGCGAGCAGTTGCATGTGCATAGTCCACGGTCGATCGGCTTGACCGCAGCTAATTGAATTTTCGACGCATATTATTCTCACGCGATAACACACATGATATACAGCGTTTAGCATTCATTACCGTTCCGCATGAGGAATGAGGTTGCAGGCGAACTCGTTAACGGCACGTTGCAAGCACAAGACGATGTAAACGAAGATATCGCTGTTTTTCCTACGATCGAACGACTCGTGGGCGTGAATTTTGCTTTCGCGCCGAGTGACTTGTTCGAAACGCGCATTTTATGTGCTGTCGCGCGGCAGCGTGTTTCCTCCTTGCTCTCTCTCTCTCTCTCTCTCTCTCTCTCTCTCTCTTTATCTTCGCAGAGCGAGCGCGAGAGAGAAATCGCGGAAGAGTACGACCGACAATTCGGGACCAATTAATGCTCCTACGATCCCGGGAGGAAGTTAATTGAGACGAATGGTACGGCGAAGGGAATCGAAGTTCGCTGTGAAACACTCCGGGCGGATCGATGAAACGCATTAAAAAGATTTAGATTACGGACGAATGGCGGGCCGAAACTCTCCGACGCCACCGAGTCGACTTTCGTGCCGCGGGATAAATTTCAAGAGCGAGCAGAGAAAGAAAGAGAGAGAGAGAGAGAGAGAGAGAGAGAGAACGAGAGGATCCGAATTAAAGAAGTAACGACGACGCGCGTAAAAGCACGCCTCGAAATGTGTGTGTATATTCGCCTTCGCGAGCGCGACTAGCGATTTCCTTCGGCGAATTCCGATGACACAGGGGAAAGCAATCGGTGATTTATTAACTTATCCCCGCGGACTCTCCCTCGTATAATTCAGTCGGCCGTTCGGTAGATCGAGCTTTTTGCTTCCCCGCAGGGAGAAGAGAAACGTGCTGAGGAGAAAAAAAAACGTACTCGCCGTAAAAAAACGCCATGGAAGTGTATGAGGGCTGAAATTTTTTGGCAGCCGAAAGAAAGTCGGAGGGAAAGAATTGAGAGCCGCGCGCAAAAAGTGCGAGTAGCTCCTCCGCGTAATATATCGCGATCGATGCTTCGACACCGGGAATTTCTACATTAAACGGGGAAAGAAGCACGGGCAGCCGCAAGGCGCCAAAAAGAGGAAAGAGAGAAAAAAATGAAGACGACTCGAAGTTAGGCGCGCGCGAGCTTCCTCGTGATTAACAAACCTCCTCTCTCTCTCTCTCTCTCTCTCTCTCTGCCGAGACTTCTTGCGCGAATTCAACCGAACAAGTGCTCGCTGTTAATCCGCGTGGGTTTTTACTTCTCATCCTTCAGCCCGTGTAGAAATGGGAACGGCGTCTCGGCGCTTGCACTGGCTCCCGGCTGCTTTATGCGAAATAATCTAGCCGCTCGTCGCGGGAGATAAATCTTGACCTCGCAGTTGCTTTGACGTAACAATAATGCGCGCGTGAATATCCCATCCAACGTCGCGTCACGGGCAAATGGCAGAATGCGATACCAATCCATTAGTAACGCTGTCCTATAAAAGTATCCCCCGACGCGACTGCTAGCTAGCTGGCTAGATTTTCCGCCTTCTTCTCGACGCGCACGAGACGGGAAGGAACGTCTCTCTCTCTCTCTCGCTCTCTCTCTCTCTCTCTCTCTCGCTCTCTCTCTCTCTCTCTCTCTCTCTCGCTCTCTCTCAGAGAGTTGAGTTTCCGCGGCGCGAGCAGAAATTCTCGCATCACACGTCGCTAATCCGTGTACACTGCCCGTGCAACCGCTTCGCAACGACTAAATTCGTCGTAAACTTCTTGTAAATTCCGGAAAGCGAATTTATGCCCGGTGACGGCCACTCTTCTCAGCCTTATCGGATATGCGCGCGCGAATACACATATACGCGCGCCCTCGGTAACAAATTCCATTCTTCTCTATCCCGTTCGAGTGGGAATTTCGAGTGAAATCCCCGCTGATAAAGCCGTCTCGCGACGTGTCTCTCTTTCGGCGCCGTCGACGTTTCTTCGTGCAAAAAAATATCCATACGAACGCGAAATATCCAGAGACATATTCGAAGGGCGAGAAATGCGGTTGAATGCGGGGGAGGGGGTGCTGAAAAAAGGGGCCTGGGAAATAATTCGCCGCATATTCACGGAGAGAGGAGAGAGAGAGAGAGAGAGAGAGAGAGAGAGAGATAATTAGAGAGGGAGAGAGAAAGAGACACAGTACACGAGTATCATCGAGAGTGAGATGACGTGAGGTGACGGAATAACGAACGACGATAACACGAATCTTGCCGGTCGTACACGTATCGATGTCGCTCAAGTGATGCGAACAGTTATGTTTCGATGTTCGATCGATATTGCGCATGCACAATGATACATCTCGTGCCTCGAGGCGTTTTCCCAAAGTGTTTCTCGAGAATCGATGATTTCGCTGTTGGCGATCGTTGTCGTTGCTGTTTTCGTCGCGACTGCGAGGCGCGTCCGCTTCGTGTACACCGTAGTGAACAATTTATGCGTATGATTAATTGAAGCCACTCAGAGAGAGAGAGAGAGAGAGAGAGAGAGAGAGAGAGAGAGAGAGAAGAGCGCAGTGTATCATCCGTCTCAATCACCGTGACGGGAGACATATCGAAGGAATATTCTAATGATAACATACGAGGAGAGAAACGCGCCGAGACCGGATATCTTAATCCCTTTTATCTCGGCGAAGACGGGATTGCGTTATATCTCGGCCATACAAACCGAGCGCGAGATCCATTCTCGCGTCCTCGGACGCGGATGTGTGTGAAGTAGCGACGATGTGTCACGCCGCGACGCGGCGTATTGGATTTCGCAGGACGCAGGACACCGTCGTCTCGCGACAGGACACGACGACGAAACCGGCGGTAACGAGCGCCAAGATGATCGGGCGACGTTACAAGCTTCCAAGTGCGAAACGGGATTGCGGGATTGGAAGAAGCGAGGTACTTTGGCCGGCGAGTCCACTCGTCGTCGTCGTCATCGTCGTCTTGTAAAATATCCTGTCGGGTCAGCACGCGAACAAGTCCGGAGCGACGCTATACGCGCCGCTATCTCGCCCGCCAAGAAATATATATCATCAGATAGTTGAATAACTTGTCACGTCGCGGGGTTTTCCTCTCCTTCCCTCTTCCTACCCTCTCCCCCAAGTAAATCTCCTAGCACTTAACTCTGCGAGAAATTTATCGCGTCGGAATATCCAGCGCGCGCGCTCTCGCGCAGAAATTTGTTCCATTGGAAAAATGCTGAAATCCGCCGGCCGCCGGACGGAGAGAAGCCCGACTTGGCGTTCCCCTCGGCGCTTCGCGTTCACGCAAGTCAGATAATTTCGCGTGATTTAGGCAAGCGCAAAATACATTAATTTGCCAGGAAGTAAGCCCTCGATGGGGTTTCCAGCCATCCACTCCTTTTATCACCGCACTCTCGCATGGTACAGGGCAGTTGTTTGAACTTTGAACTTCGGGCCGCGTTATATCGCGAAAATAAATCAGATCAGAGGGTAAAACTGTTCGTCCCGCGTAAACATTATTTCGCTACGAATAAACGTTAAACATGCGATTTACATTCGCGCACGAACACGTCACGGCGGCAAAGCACGATAATAATTCGCCGCGCGCGCGCGCGCGCGCAAGCAAGCAAGTAAGCTTTCATCTTATTTTATTAATTAACGGGCGAACCGCGCGCGCGCGCGCTTTTCGGCGAGAATCGCGTGTACGTTTTATCCGCGTTTTATTTTATGCAGCACGGCCAAACTGCAGAGATGTGGCTGTGCATCGGTATACTTCGAGATGTACTAGGGATGCCGATTTTTTTTTCAAACAGATCGATTTAAAGATCGATTCGAATCACGGAGAAAAAAGTCGATCTTTAAAAAATCGGTTTGTAAAGAATCGATTTCAGAAGATCGATTTGCAATCGGTATGCGTGTAGAGTGAACCACCCATTAAAGTATACTATCTGTCAAATTTCTACTCTCTAAAGTAGACCTCGTGTAATTCATATAAAGTTTAATATGAATTAAAGATATTAAACAGATAGTACTCTTCTGGTGTTGCGTTGTGTGTATGTGTGTATGTGTGCGTGCGGCCAGAACAAGATAAAGAAAGATCTTTAAATCTTTATGCTAAGGATTTAGTTTGGTTAAACATCGATCAAGGGTTTTTAAACGTTTTTTAATAAGAAACTTTTTTTTATATAAATTTTTTAAATAAAAATCACGTTTGCTATTATATACATATATATATGTATGCAATGTATATGTACTATTATATGTGGAATGGCTGTGATTGGTTCTCGCGTTCCGTTCCGCTGAAAATTTTCGCCCTGATGGAACTTCGGCCTAAAGGCCGAACGTAATGTACGTTGTGCAGCCATTGAGTGAGTTTAAATGTTACAACTAAAGGAATGAAAAAGAAACTATATTACTAGTGGAAAAAATCATGTTGGCGATTTTCAGAATTTACAGATTGATCCTGGAGTCGATTCAGTTTCAGAAAATCGATCTTTTGAAATCGATCCTTTAGGCTCCGATTAATCGATCTTCGATTAAATCGATTTAAAATCGGCATCCCTAAGATGTATGCGTCGCGCGTTGCGCAGCCGGAAGAAGACATTCCTCTTTCCTTCGAGTGTTGCATGTCTCGAAGTTGCGAGAGATGTTTATGCCAATTCAGGACATTGTTCGCCATCGGAATCTACGTTGCGTCTATCAGATTCCACAAGAGGATTCACCACGACGCCACTAGAGTTGCCGTTCGAAAGAACACTTGATCGAAATCCTACGTTTGGAAGGCGCTTCTGCTAAAAATAATCAAACATCAGGTGACGCTTCGAAGAATGAAAGGGAAAGAGAACAAGAGTGAGGGAAAGGGCTCGGGAGGAGGAGTGCGTAACAGCGTGTGAAACGATACAGCGTCTGACGTTTTTCACAAAACGATACAGGCGTCTGGAGAAAAAAAAAAACGAGATATGCGAGGGCGGTTAACTTTTTCGTCGCGATTAAACGAGAACGCGTTCAGAGCGAGCGCGTTTATTGTCGCATGCGCGCGCGCGAAAGGGCAGACGGTGTTAACCCCGTCATCGCTATCGCGAGAAACGTAATCGCTATTTCATTGTTCTAACAATCGTGTGTGAGTTATCTATCGCCCGGCCGGGGTAATGCATGGAGCGACGCGCCGCCGCGCCGCCGCCACCAATTCATAGCTACGTCAGATCATCGTGATATCGCGCGGTGGTGAATTACGCCCGCGGCGACGGCGCCGATGTGCGTAACACGCCGTCATTTAACATTGCACATGCGATCACAATGAACTTCGGCCGCGAAACGAGCGAGACGCTTCTCGGCCGTTGGATCGGTCGCTGCTTGATCGTCCTTGACGCACTCTTTAGAATTTTTCTGCGGTGCTCGCCGGCACCCCCCTGCCCCGGAGAGAGAAGCAGAGGGAGAGAGGATGAAGGATACTGAGATGGAGGAAGAAATTAGGTTGGTGCAAAAGTAATTGCGGTTTTCACGTGTATATAGACTGTATCAGAAGACGCGTCTATATCAGTTAAAAATTGTATTTATTAGTCAAAATGAAGACCATTGGTTTGCGCGCATTTCTTCCAACGCAGGAAACAAGCTTGTTTATCCCTACAAGATAGAATTCTGGGATAGGTGACTAAAAGATGTCGGCGCCAAACTTAAAATGATGAAGACCGCAATTATTTTTGCGCCAACCTGATAGAACATCGCATCTGCCAAAGGAGTAAAAGAGACAACTTACATTCGTATGTTAGCGAGGAATTTTTCTGCTGTTGAATAAGCGAGCTCTTGAAATAAATTGTAGAAGCTCTCGAGGGTAGGTTTTACGTTACGTTACTTCTTATCTCGGGCACTTCGCATCTCGCGCCTGTGCCGTTGGTCTAAATTCACGCTCGTAATATAATAATTTCTGTATGCTCGGAGAGAAAGAGAACCCACTCGCTCTCTCGGTTCCCCCGTTCCTCGCTTATGAACCGAGCCAGACCTTTCGCACGACCCGTTTTGCCACGAAAATCACTACGAAACATCGGGCGTGTCGCGCGGAAATCTTGGCGTATTGAATCGATTCGCCGCTACGTCGTCGTGTCGTAACTCTCTCGCTCGTTATCGCGGCCGGAGAAATAGTACGAGGGCCGAGCCTTATCGGAGTCCGCTTATTAAAAAACGAGAGAGAGAGAGAGAGAGAGAGAAACGGCTACGACGAGCACGAGCGAGTGTAAGCGCCCGCCTCTTCAGAAAGCGATTACGCACGTGGTGATCGTGTCTGATGGTCGGCAAGTAAGGTCAGGCCGACCTTACTTAATCTTGATTCGCACGCGAGTTACCTCGCGACCGAAGTTAGATCGGGTCAAGGTGCAGCCGCAGGTATACTCGTACGCGGCCGCAGCCGCGGGTCCTAACGTGGTACAACAACGGGCCGAGTTTTCGCGCTTTGCGCTCAAACGAGCCCGGCCGGCTCGAGCACTCGGTTCTTTACGGTTCTGCAATCAAGATGGACTTGACACGGTGCTTTATGACGATTCTTTTCCAACGAGCCGCTCGATAACGTCGATAACGTCGACGTTACTTCGCGAAGCGGAGCGCTCGCCGAGGCGAAGCTGCGCCGAAGCAGATTCGGAGAGAAAAGGATCCGCACGCGTGAGAATCAAAACGTGTCGCCAAATGTTTCTCGCTCTTTTTTTTTTTTTTTTCAAAATTCTCTACCCGCAACTTGAACACACACCTGCGTGTCTGTCTTCGCGAGCGTACACTAGGAAAACAAATTTCGTATCTCTAACAAAACTGTTTGGTTGAGGCATTTTTTAATAGCAACCAAATATCTTGTTTTATATAACAAAATATTTAGTTGTCACAACTAAGTATATTTTTCTGCTTTGTTCTCTGGACCAAATGATTTTGTTCTTAGACTTTATATATAAAAATTAAGCATTTTAGTTATTTTATCCATAAAAGTTACATAATAACGAAATATTATTTTACATAAACTAAAACAATGCCCAATGGATACTATTTTGTCTTTCTGTATACTAAAATTTAGATTATATATATTAAGAAAAGAATATAGTACTTTTAACAAAATATTCATATAGTTAGAACTTTTTGGTTGCTATAACAAAAGTATTACGTTATACGAACAAACCGTAATCAAACAGGATATTTGTTTGCAGGAACCAAACAGTTTTGTTGGGCATATTTTAACCAAATTATTTTGTTGTTACAACAAAATTTTGGTTCACGCAACAATACATTTTTTCTAGTGTAGGCCGTAGTTTCGTTATTAAGCAATAAGTTTCTCGTTTCCTTAAACATCGAACACCGCAAAATCAAACGTAGATGTAGCTACTACTTGCGCTTAACTCTCTGCGTGCCGCTCTTCATAGCCGCGAATTACCGAGCGTCTCATTTCGCGAATCTTTGTTTGCGCGATAAATCCTTCGCAACGTGAAATATGCCGTCATCCCGCGCACCTTTTCTTCGTCCTTTTTTTTCTCTCTTTATACAAGCCACGTGTCGGATACGAATATTATGCGCGCGCGTGTTCCGGCAGCGAGAGATATATTTATATGTTGCCGCGCGATAAAATCGCATCGTATTACGACGAAATGAAATTATTTAAAAAAGACAGATCCTCCGATATATAGATTTTATCAGCTCCTATATAAGAGCGGATTGATTTAACGGCGCGACGCGGAAACAGGCCAGTTAAAAACATCCGATAGCGTCAATTAACTCAATTCCTTTTCCTCCTTCTCCTTTCCTTCTTCCTAGCCATTCCCTTTTACTCTCTCTCTCTCTCTCTCTCTCTCTCTCCTCTCTCTCGCATGCGCGCACCGCTTTCAAAAATATTTATTCCAGATTTATCGCCCGGCACGTCTGTCAATATTACAGAAAGCTGTTTAGATATATTGCCATCAAAATAATAATGATATTATTTATTAATAATACGACGAACTGATGTGTATGAAATGATGTCAGAACAAATAGAGTTAATATGATGTAACGACATTTTTCTTACTACACTTTAGCTCTTCGCTGACATGCGCGCTCCTTTTGGCACGTGTTCATTTAACCGACGGAGGCCGACCTTACTCATTCTCGTACAAGGATATTCTGGAAGTCATCGTGACCCGAAGACACGAAAGGTGATGCCGTTGGGCGCGCGCGAGCCCGCTTATTATCGTCATCTCTTTCTTCCCCTCTCGTAGCAAAACGCAATGCGTCGTAATTAGCTTTTCTATTAGCATAATATGGAGCCGTGCGCGAAACGTTATGTTGTTACATATATACAGTCCGTGCGATTGCACAAAGCCACGCAGTAACACGCAACCGCCGCAATTTGCTATTCCTATAACCTGATTAGTATATAACATTATAAATACAGCTGCGATTATTTAACTATGCATTAATACTAGTCGTCCTGCTCGCACATCACGGCATATAGAGCGTACTGCGACGAGTATGAATTTTTAATTAGCGTCGGCGCGAGGTGCAGTAACGACCGCAGATCGATCGAATCGACGATATCAGGAATGCTTACTGGCGGGCGAGTCGCATGTAATAATAAGGGCAATATTGAACTTCACGATGGATACATTAATTGTATGAAATACGATATCGCATGATATACGTCGCTTGACTCCGCTGGCCGGCTATGTTCTTTGCGTGAATTATTGCCTGAAACTTGGAAGTCAAGGAGAGGAAACGATATATATATATATATATACATATATATCTATATATATGCATATATATATATATGTGTGTATATATCAGGTACAGAGCTTGCGGGCTATAGATATTTGATGAGGATTAAGCTCCGCGAGATTATGAAATTACCCGTCTTTTTTGCCGGATTATTTCATTAAGCGCGAATTATATATAGCGCGTATGAATAAATAAATTTCCAACGAAATAACCTCTCTCACTACGTAACACTCCGGACAAGTCGCTCTGTATAATTGTGTTAACGACCCCGCTGAAGACTACAAATGCGCTTGACCGATTTCAAGCGGATTCTCCTCTGGAGCTGGGCAAGATTATGTGGAAACCGGCGGAAGAGCAGAAGGAACTGCAAGATCCCCGTTAGCGATATCGCGTTTCGCCCTCGTCGATTTTTTCTCTTTTCCAGCCAACCGAAATCCCTCCCGTCTTCTTCGTTTTCATCGATACGGCTTATACACGCAAGAAAAAAATACAATAACTGCACTGAAGATCCACCCTTCCCTTCCCCCCTCTGCGCCTCTCGTACGGACGACAATCGGAGGGATATCGATGTGTCTCTTCTCACGGACGAAAACCGCAAGAGATGTATTTCCGTGCGCGTTTCTCTCCGGAAGCTTCGCTTCCGTGAGAGAGGCCTCTCCTCTCTCGGGGAGTCCGCAATTTTTTGTCGCACAAAGCGAAAAGAAGTATTAAGTCGCGAGGCGAAGTCGATCACGTAGCAAAGCGCGCCACCGAAACGGTTCATCTTTCCTTTGTATCCGACGCGTTATTACGAAGACGACGACGACGACGACGACGACGGCGAAGAGGACGAGGACGGCAGGAGCCGCGTCTGCGGACTTGCGTCGAGAAATCGAGGCGCGTCGGCGATGGCGGCGTCCCAATTCGAGCGCAGCTCCACGGAAACGCTCTCTCGTGTTCGATTTAATATATCGCAACCATAAAGAGTATATAGAAACGCGTGGCGCGGTGCCGCCGTATCGCGCCGCCGTGCGCGACGTGACAGAGCGAAATGAATGTGCGCGATGGAATTCACGAGAACCGCGGTTATCTTCGTGTGTAAGCGAGAGAGAGAGAGAGAGAGAGAGAGAGAGAGAGAGAGAGAAAAGCATCTCGAATAAAGCGTCATTATATTCCTCCGACGCCCCTCGGTAGACGCGATCGAGCTTAGGATTTGCGCAAATCCCGCGCGCACAATGTAATCCTCCCTCTTCGTGTTATTCGATTTCGATCAAATGAAGACGCAGCCATTGTAAAACTAGTCATCGGAACATGTGTGTGTGAAAATTGAGTGTCAGTGTGTGTTATTTTGACACATTAGCTGGCGTTAAGGCACTAAGTGCGTCGAAATAATTCGTTTTCTGTGACAAAAGTGTGTGTTTTAATAACACACTTCAGTCTGTAACACACTACAGAAACGTATTATTTTTTCTCAACAATCCCGTGACACACGCAGAGCGTGTTATTTAGACACAGAATGATAATCGAAATACACTGAGAAAACACTTGGATGATATATTGGATAACACACCAAGTCACGTAACACACTAGTAATGTGTTCATGATAACACACTAATTTTGTTAACACACGTTTAAATGAACACTCATATGTGTATTAAAAAAAAATACATGTGAGAAAAACACAAATCGGCAATTACTCGCCTTCAAAAAAGTATTATATCTATTGAACAAATTAAATGCAATAATAACGTGCTTTCATGTTATTACAGACTAAATCATGACATTAATTATATGTTATTCATTATTATATGTTTAAACGTGATATGTTAAATAACGCGTGACTTGAAACGGAAGAAATGTGTAAAAAAAGATTCATTCATTTACACGCTTGTGCATTTCAAAGTAACACACTTGGATTTGCAATGTTGCTCAATTCACCTTCATAACACACTTGAGGTCTGTTATTCTGATATACCTTCATAACACACTTGAGGTGTGTTATTTCAATATACTTTCATAACACACTGAAAGCGTGTTATTTTAATCACACCATTAACACACCATTAACACACATACAAACGATTATATTTAACACATACATAAATATGTTCTTTCAACATACATATATGTATTAATTTAATTTGTTGATTTTGTATGTCTAAAGTGGAGACACACTTTAACACGCTTCAAGCATGTTATTGTAACACACTTTTCAATTTACAGCGATGCGACATAATAAAATAGCCAAACGCACGAGAGAGGCGAGAAACGTACATCGGCGCGGTTTACGAAAAAAGGGGTCAGGTGCGAGAAGTCGTAGCTAGAAATTATCTGCAAATTTATACGTCAAACTCCCCCCCCCTCACCCTTTCTTTCCTCTGCGGTTATATCACGCGCAAGTGTATCCCGCGATTAATCGGACGTAGCTTGTCGTATCGCACGCGAGCGAAAAAGCCGTTGACGGCGTCCCCACTCGGCGAAAACTGTTTGCGAGACACGCATTTGCGACTTCGTGATTCGAGACGTGACAGACGAAATATTTCCTACGGTGGTTTGATACCGCGCGAAAAACCGCCGTCGCGTTTCCCAGCGACCCCCGAACTAATAAATTCGCCGGCATAAACGACGTTTTGCGTGCACGCACGGTACACGCGGATTAGCCACCGGTCGTGAATTCCGTCGGGATTGCGCCCCCCGATTTATCAATATTTGTCCCGCGTCCCGACAAGATGGCAGCCGAGACGGAACGCCGAGTGCCCCACTTTTTACACGGCAACGTACAGACCGCGTGTGTGACCGCAGTTTATTAGTATATTATATATTAATAAAAAATAAACACACGCTATGCACGCTTCAAAGGCGCTTTATCCAACCTCCCTTCCCCTATCTATCCGGTAATTGAAAATCCCGCTTTCGGCGGGGAGAGAACAGTGACAAGGCTAGACACACGCCGCCGGGCTGAAAAACTCGCGCGGCGAAAAATGGCGTCCCGATAATTTCGGCGGAAAACGCGTCACGCGTTTTACTCACGGTTCGCTCGCGTTTATGCGGCGTAAATCGCGATTAATCCGCTTTTGCATGGAGACAAGCGCGGCCGGAGCGCTCGCTCCGCGCTCGTGGAAAATTAATCCGTTGATTTATTAAACCACCGGCGTGAATGCACGACTGGCGCGGACGACAGTCGTGTCTTCGGAAATGCAAATTTCACGGCCTTGCGGGAGCGACGGAGGCGCAGCGGGGACGGCACGCGCGCGACGTCGCGGCGCTTACAATTCCGTATCTTCTCGGCGGACGACGGCCTCTTTTATGCATTTCGTCGCTCAAGAATTAGCCCCGGCGAGGGTACAAACGAGGCGTTGAGTGCGCGCGCGTGCGTTATCTTTGAGAGCCGTCATGAAATTAACTTCCGGCCGCTAGGAAGGAATTCGTGTGATTAGAAAATCTACACTGGTGAGCTTGTAGTGAATTCTTGTCGACTTTCGACAATGTTCAATCTTTATTTAAAAATCAATAGAACAAGATTGATCAAGAGTGAAATATTCTCCGTCGTTATCGATGACCTTACCTGCCATTTATTGGGCGGTTGCCGAGTTCCATCACGGCTGAAACGTTGGTGGCTATAAAGTCATCGATGAAATTTCGTACATCGTCAACACTGTCGAAAAATGTGTATCGGACAGTGCGTGCTGCATCGAGTAAAACAAGTGAAAATCTGATGGAGCCAAGTCTGGAGAACTTTCCAGTCTAAGTGTAAAATGATTCCTTTATGGCTTCTGCGGTTTAGCATTGTCGTTCAGCACTTAACGGCTGCCTTGTCCGGTAAATGGCCTTTTTTCCTCAATTGCATCGCTCAAACGTATCAATTGTTCTTGGTAAATCTCCGCTTTAGTGATTTTACCCGGCTCCAAGAGCTCTCTTCTCTTCCGAAACGTTTAAGTTTTGCTGTCGACGTTATCGGTTGACCAGGTTCTACCCATGATTTCTTGCGTTTAGGATTTTCATACGCAATCCATTTTTCGTCACCAGTTACGATTTTGTGTAAAAAAGTTCTGCTTTCGTTGTCTGGCGAGCAAGGTAACGTGTATGTCTGGTCAATCGGCGATTTTTGTTGTCAATGATTAGTTCGCGTGGAACCCACTTCCCTATCTTTCTCGTAAACGATGTAAACGATCGCAAATAGCTTTCTGGCTTACTCCGAGCTTTTCCGCAAGTTCTTCTTGTGTTTGTGCCATATTCCCATTCAATAGAGATTTTACAATTCTTCATTCTCAAATTCTTTGGCTGACCGGGGCGTGGTTGGTTGTGAAGATCAAAATTCAACTTCGAAATCGTCCGAAACCAGTTTCGGCACGTGCGATCGGTCACAGCATTTTCACCATAAGCAGCGTATTATTGTTTAAATGAAATACCTCGCGTGAAATGCCGAATATGCTCTTTGTTGATAGCCATTGCGGCGAACACTACTGAATATTTGAGATTATGTGCACCAAACGCCAAGCCATAAACCGTCATTTCGAAAAGTTAAATGTCAACACTTCAAAGCCGCAAAAGAGAGCGGGAGAATATTTCAATTTCAAATTTCGCTCCGAGCTATGTAAATTTCATCGGGAAGAATTAACCGCTAGACTTAATATTAAGACTGTATTATGTCGATCTGCGTACGCTGCTCGCTGATCTTGCAACGTTTCTCAGATCTAGAGTCGTTCGTATGGACAGTCGAGGGGAGATATCAAGTGTGGTCGAATGTAATTTCCGTGTGCGCACGTGCACGCAAAAATCGCGGATATTCAATTTACCGAACAAAGGCAACGTTTCTCCCTCTGCGTGCACACGATTCTGTAACATTCTCCGAGATTCGCCGCCGACGACGATAATCAACGGAGATCGCGCACACGCCCGTTATTATAGACAACCCGCCGGCGAAACTTCATCGCGCAACGGACGCGCGATATACTCCTCGCCTCATTCAGTTCTCTAGGTAAATATTCATTTTCCCAGGCTTTATTGTCGAAACTTAATTAAGTTATACCGCATAATGGCGGAGTGTGCGCGGTGTCTGGAGAGATGAGTTTGAAAAGTATATCTTCGATGGTGCACCATTCGCGGCATCGTCGCGAAGGAGGTCACCGGTTGCAGACAGAGAGGACTCGAGAGCTTCATTTATCTGTGGCGTGCAATTACCGTGGCTATACAAAGACACACGAAATTCCGCCAAGAGACCGTCGTAAACGGCAATTGTTGCAATATATGCATACAGGGTATCTGCAAAATCTGAGCCCACCCCTGGATTTCAGAAACGGCTTTAAACATGAAAAAATGTTTCAGACGAAATTTGTAGGATATTGAGGGGGGCACGTGATAAAAATATATATATGTAGACTTGACCTTGAGTGACTTTCTCAAAGCCAGGTCAATGTGATCGATGTCTTCTTAAATGGAACCTCCTATTTTTATTGCATATTCTTGTAGCCCTTGTCGAGACGCTTTCGAATCACTTTCTAATTTTGTATTTTGCACAAACCGTTCCCAAGGTATGAAGCTTCAAAATTAACATACCGCCGGTATTCGCATTACCCAAGGTGTACCGCGTGAGTACACCTTGCTGGAGGTTGCACGGTCGGATTTACACCTTTTGTGTGTGCGTGTGTGTGTGTGTGTGTGTGTGTTACAGTAGAAATAAGGACCCCACGGTTCGTCACTCTCGTAGTATTTTTTGACTCCAACCCTCTTCATGTTTGTATGTTGTGGCCCTAAAAAGGACCAATTTTGTGTGTAAGTGTTTCTTCAGTCAAAATTCTCTCCCCCCCCTCTCTCTCTCTCTCTCTCCGAATACCGGCGGTATATCAACTTTGAAGCTTCATATCTTGGGAATGGCTTGCGTGAAAAACAAAAATAGGTAGTGTTTTGAAAACGTCTCGACAAGGGCTATAAGAATATGCAATAAAAATAGGAGGTTCCACTTAAGAAGACATCGATCACATTGACCTGGCTTTGATAAAGTCACTCAAGGTCAAGTCTATATTTTTACCATGTGCCCCCCTCAATATCCTACAACTTTTGTCTGAAATATTTTTCCATATTTAAAGCCGTTCCCGAGATCCAGAAACGTTCGTCGCAACAACGCGGTCCCATCTCTATCCTTCCCGACAAGTTCGGCAAATTTGTTCCAAACTCGGAGAGATGCTCGCCGTTGTTACTTCAGCACAGTTCTCAAGAGACCCAGGCCCCTCGCAGTCACCGAATTGCGTTCGACCGTACAATTATTCGAGCTATTCACGCGATTTTCCCTTTTTTTTCTCTAATTGTAGGGAACGTCCGCCTCTCTCGGCCTCTTCTGTGCCACGTCAGCCCGGCTTGGTTTCGATCGCGCTCGCTCTCTCTCTCTCTCTCGACTCCTAAATCCGTCGCTTTCCTCAGGCACGAGCAGACATTTCCGTCGCACGCGATTCGCGCCACCCCGCCGGAGACTTTTCCCGAAGGCTCCTCGCGCTTTATCATGACCGAGGCATACGCCCGCGCCGCGACGAGCAGTCGTTTCCCCGGTCGCAAAACTGCAACGATTACGACGGATGATTTATCGCCAGAACGCGGATCGCGTGTCGCCCGCCTTGTTCGCCTTAATGCGCGCCGGGACGCTGCCAGCCCTCGACGTCGACCGCCGTCAAGGCGAGCCTTGACGAGCGCGTCGAGACGCCGGCGAACCTTGTACGGATCGCGCGGCCGATAAGACGATTGGAATCGCGCGCGCGCGCTCGTTTCGCGTACATCTGTGCGCGACTGGCGTGCAAAGAGTCGTCGGGTTCTTATTCAAGTTGTCACAATTTAATATAATAACAAAGTGCTGATCGTGCGGCGCAGATAAGCGGGCACGTATGGGTCTTCAGGGTCGTCGTGACCTTACGGAGAGCTCCTTTCTTTTCCTCTCCTTCCCCCCCTCCCTCCCTCTCTCTCTCTCTCTCTCCCTCTCTTTATATTATACGTAAGCTTGTATTTTCAATGTCACCGCGCACGAAGGAAAGTTAGCTTGAATTAACGCGCGTTTGCTTGACAAAGCAAGCAGCAGAATTTCCAGTTCTCAAGATCGATTCTTGGGATGTATGGCTCATAAGAGCCAGAAATTCTGTTTCCTTCGACTGAAATGCGCCGGGTTCGTCCATTGTCACGTCACACAACTCACCACCACAACCAAACTTCTCCCCCCGTGCGTGCAATGTATTATATATCTCGCGCGTTTATAGCAGTATTGTACCTATATTATTTAATATTCCGCACAAAACATGTGTAAGAGTAAGGTATAGGATGTATGAACAACGTGGGAGCGAGTCCCTAGAAATATGCTCTTTCCTCTTCTGTTTATTTTTGTATTCTTATACTTATAGAGCCGAGTGAATAGACGAGCAGCTCGAGGTAGTAAACACAAAAGAACAATAGATAGCGTAACGATAACATAATTCAGACGCCCGAGTCGGCGAAGGTCGAGCGGGATACGGAGACGCACCTTCGCGAGTCAGGCTCTCGCGCAATTACCTCACGCGATAATTGATCAAAAACGGCGGTCCGAATGGGTGTATGAGCACACTCGAACCGCTGGCGGGTAGTCGGAGATCTCCAAGGGAAAGCGCACGTGGAGGTCACCAGCGTATCCCAGCCTAAAGCTCACCATCCAGCAGCAGAAGAGGTACAATGGACATCAAGGGAAGGCGCACGAGATGTCCCTCTCAGCTGCTGGCTCAGATCACTTAAATCATAGCGGGCTCTCCGGGAAAACGCACGGCGAGCCCGGTCTGGCGACCCAGAAAACATCTTCTGAGTCGGACCGATGTCGAAGGGAAAACGCACGACGACATCGGCATTTGGAATTAAGAGAGATCAAGTAATTATGTAAGGGAACAATGCTCGTGAACTCGGTCACCCGAGCTGAACATTAGAAAACAATAATTTGATTAACACTCACCAACCTTCCGCACGAGTGGTGATGGCACGTCTACCTCCGGCGTCCAACAGCGACTGACTCTACTCACTAACTCTACCGCGACATCGTTTTTATGATCCGCGTCTCTATCTGCCAAACGTAAACACATCGTTCTCCCCACCATATTGACCTCATTGTGATCGTTATTGTTTTTCAACGCTCGGAACACGCCCATGTTGGATTTTCATATGCAATACTCACACCTCGTACGATATGAATGGTTAGGTTTATTAAAAGCAAGAATCAATTCAATATTTTTATTACGTAGGCAGTCTGAAAAGTTCTCGACCTGACACATACATTATGGCACAAGAAACTGTCAAACTGTAATTGTATTGGAAAGTGGCTGATCCCTGATATAGAAACCCATGTAAAATTTTATTCGATCTGTCAAGTCATTCGAGTAGTAGCACCAGTTGAAAAAGCCTTGCGCAAGATGGCTGCCGCATTTGCTAACAATTGACCAAAAACGCATTCGAATGCGTAATTCTCAAGCGTGTTTGGCACATTTTAATCGTTTTGAGCAAAATAAAATGAACTTCGAGCGTCGTTTCATAACTGTTGATGAAACTTGAATCCACCACTATACACCAGAGCGAAAAGAACCTTCCGGAGTCGCACTTTAATGATGGTATTGAATTATTGAAAAGACGTTGGAATAAATGTATTGAAGTTTCAGGAAATTGTATTGAAAAATAAAACATATTTCACGGCGAAAAAAATTTTCTTTCATTGTTAGGCCAAGAACTTTTCAGACTGCCCTCGTACATTTATACGCTTTCCTTCGAAGCTATTCGCAACAACAGTTCGACGGCACTCTTTAGAAAAGGGCGGGGAGGCGGAGGGAGGGAAAAAGAAAAAGGAGCGAACAAGCAAAGAAAAGGAGAAAGAAGAATATTTGCCTCACATATGTGTACAAGGATGCACGTTCGTCTCACCCTTGCGATAGTTCTGTTATTACACTCTCTCTCTCTCTCTCTCTCTCTCTCTCTCGCCCGAATTGCTCGCGCCCTCGACGCCATCTCACGCAGAATCATTTTCCCTTTCGGCGCGAAGCGTTCAACCCAGCCGTTATATCGCGGCGGGTTCTGTTCTCTTACCGAAGCGCGCTCGGCCCCTTCGAGAAATTTTAGGGATGCCGCGCGTCCGGTATAGCCGGTATAGCCGGATGCGTGCCGCGCGGTACATACGGACAAAAGTATCGCATAGCCCGCGAGTTTCGCAAAATTACCCGAATACCGGGACGCGCGCGCGGCTTCGGCTGTCTGTATTTTTCAAATTATCGCGCTCTTCCTTTCCCCTCTCTCTCTCTCTCTCTCTCTCTCTCTCTCTTCTCTTTTTGGTTTCATCATAGGGGGCGCAGGCGATTGGCGGTGGTACGCTGAAAATTTCAAGAGACGAGCCACGCTAGAACAATTTTACGGCCGTATCGACGCTATGTTATGTATGCAGCCATCGTGTATTCCGGTGTTTTGCGGGTTATTGCAACGAGTTCAAGGAGAGAAAGAGAGAGAGAGAGAGAGAGAGAGAGAGAGAGAGAGAGAGAGAGAGAGGCAGGGGGAGGATAGAGAGTGTGTACACGGGGAAACGTCTCGATTTACGTCCGCTGCAGAGACACTGCGGTATCGCGTGTTGCACCGCATGAAAAAACGACACGGCGATATCGGCGGAAGCAGGACGGGACTAGACGAGTCGGGCTGAATTTGGGAAAGTTTGCGTTTCCGAGTTCGTTAACACCAGACGTGTACACAATCGGCCGCGCATAGCGCTCGGATAAAGGCCAGGTCCTTTGTTTCCGCGGAGCGTGCGCGACACCTTGTATGTGACTCGAAAGTGTCCTCATTTAGCGCTAAACCTGCGCAGCGGGAACGGAGAGGAGCCGAGTGCCGCGAGTGGAAAAGGCTTCAAGTGTGAAGAGGGAGTTTAAGTCCCCAGGTCTAAGACACCCATCCCGGCTAGTTCCGTCTCCCGTCGATTAGCCGCGAGATTTGTTACCGCGATCTGAATTAATTCGGCAGAATCACGAATAATGTACAGGGCGACCGTAGACATCAAACTTTGCCGATTAGGGCTAGGCGCATGGCTGGGTTCTCGTTTTCTCTTCGATTATTATACATCAGAGAGGCTTGCGAAAGTTCGTCGCCGATGTGGCCGATGACGATTTTGACAGGTCTGAAAGCGGGTCGGATTTAACAGACAGAAGAGTCAATTATGTGACGAGATACCAACCATTTCGTTGCTTCCTTGGTCTTTTTCTCTCAAGTGAAAGAAACATGGATGGGAAGCGGCAAAGTCTCCTCTCCTTCTTAACAAACCACGAGTAAAAGAAGACGGATAAAAATGTAACGGACTTCTACCGATGCCGCCCTTCGCGAAGGGCGAGGAGGAACTCGCGCAGCGCTGAACGATTTCTCGACAGACGCGATATTCCTTGCGGATCACGCACTTTGCCGTTAACTCACATCTCACGCACGTACACGCGGCGCACGTACAGACTCGCGTGAGCGTCGCTTTATTTCCAGCCAGCCTTGCTCCTTTCCATTCACCCTCAGGCTGTCGTGCGCACCCCTACAGAATCAAAAATAGTACGACCGATGAAGAAAGAATTTATGTCAAGTTGGAGGATGATCGTCTCGAGGATGCCGGTAGGATGACGACATCGACGAGCTATTGTCAGCTCTTGTCTCTCGCTTCCGACCGCCTCGTCTCGTATGCTTTTGTAAGGGAAAAGGAAAAAGGAAGATGTCGCGTTGGAAAACGTCGATGACACCGTCGTTTGTGCATGTGCGCACTGCGAACCAACGAACACGATGTATGTGTATCCGATGTTTTGTTTTACTAACAATCCTCCCTGCGTGAAATTTGCGCCACAATAAAATTAATCGCGGGGGCATTATCCTTTGTGCAACGCTGCGACGAAATTGTGCACTGAGAAAGATATCCGAAAGATCCGATTGTTAATTTCGTTATCCGGTCGAAACATCCGGTGTATTTAATCGGATAACAAAATTAACAATCGGATATTTCGGATATTTTTCTCCGTGTAATCGTTTGCGGGGAATAAACGGGGCGGGTGGGTCGCGGCGGCCCGTTCCGTGGTTCCAGTGAAAGGAGAAAAGAAAGAGGGAATTAACAAAATTCGACACGCTCATTGCGCGAGAATAATTCTTCCCCGCGGTTCATCCAATTTTTATTTGCACCGCGCGCATAAAATATCATCGCCGGTATTATGCGAACGAAACGGCGCGAGCGAGCCGTTGAAAATATTTCGCGCCATTGCATGCGGTGAAAGAGAGTGCGTCGCCGGCGCGGAGTTAAAAGTAGTGTAGCCGAGGAATGTAGCAGAGAGAGGTTTTTCTCACTGCGAGCAGGCCGTCGCTTTTCGTACGTTTTTCGTACGGCCGCCGTCGCCAGCTCGGACCGAGCGTCCGAGCTAATTTTAAACATTTTCAGCGTCCGGGCAGCGCAGTAATTTACATAAATATCAACGGCGTCGCGAAATTTCCGCGCTAGCGAATTTTTACAAGCGCGCGCGCGCGGATAATTGGCTGCACTCTACCGAACACTTTGCGATACGTTCCCGCGGAATTAATCTCGCGAGTCTCGTGGCGCCCGGCCTTTCCAGCGAAATCAAGCAAATTGAATTTTTGTCTCGCCTCGTTATCGCGTCCCCTCGAATATAAAACGTCATCCTGTCCGTCACTTTGCGAGGCGCGCACGCGGCCTCCTCCTCCTCCTCCTCCTCCTCCTCCTCCTCCTCCTGCTGTCTCGGTGAAGGTGACGATGAAGATTTCAGGTGTCACCCACGTACTACCCGCGCGCGACGTCCAGGAATTTGACGGGAAGGAAAAGAAGAGAGGCTCTCGTTGGCCTTCGAGGCGAGAATTCCAGGGAAGCTCCGCGGCGCGAAATCAATCGATCAATCAATGAACGTCGCGGCGATTCTTCGGCGAGCGAGATATACTGTTGTGTTTATTATTAGTAACGTACTGCGTGTACACGTATTATGTCATTGACGAGATCGTCATCTCCGCCAGCATCGAAAACGGGCGTACACCCGAGTCGGCCCGAGATTCTCCAAATCGATGGTTGAAAAGGGTCACCTAGTCAGTTGAAATTGAACAGTGCCGCGCAACGTCGATTTATTATTGAGCATTTTTCCCGTACGGGAGGTCAAGAGCTCCCGCGCGCGCGCGCGCGTGGAGGGGGAGGGGGGGAGGAACTACGATAAATAAGAATCAGTTATTTATATGGCGCATTGAGAGAAAGGCAGCGGCGATAATCAATCGAATTTCCCGTCTGTGTTTTACGCTCGCCGTGGGAGAAGACACCGCGGTCCGAAAATTACTCAGAGACGCAAGACAGACGCGAGAGCGGAGGAGGAAGCGCACCAATAATACAGCGGTTAATTTACAATTTAGCGCGGGAAGCGGGAAGAACAGATGCGGGAAGACAAGGTCGATTAAACTTCGATGCAACTTCGATTTCCCGTTTCTACGCGAACCGCGCGAAATTTTATTTATACGACTTGTAACATTCGCATATAAACGTCGCGACGGAAATTCCGCTCCTTCGGCGGCGAGCCCGACGAGCAAGGAGCCGGAAGGCGAGAAGGCTCGTTATTTGTTATTCTACATTTCGTCGGGCAACACTGAACGCAAAGTTACGGCGGGGCCCGATTTTAGCAGCGAATTGACGCTCCCGTCAAATTATTTAGGTTTCGACGTCGCGCGAGATAGATTCTGTCCTCGTTTCAAGGAGTCTCGATGCAAATTTAAACTCTTCCTCGCTGTTACCCCCTCTCCCCCCCCGCATGTGCATACTTACACACACACACACACATACAGATGTTCGCGGAGCACGAGGAACAGTGCGCCGTTAGCCTCTCACCTAAATTCTCGACGCGCATTTTCCGTCCTGACTTCTTCCGCGACCATTTTTAGAACTTTTATTTCTGCCCAAAGACGTGGTTGCCACCTGAGCGCGCGTCCTTAACGATCCCGGGACGGGATCGGCTTTGCCTCTCGTCGAAGAAATCGACGAGCAAGATAGAGCGTAATATGTTCCCGACGTGATTTCTCGCGGTTAACGAGCCGTTAAAAGTCCGCGTTCTCCAATTTTAACGCCGGCAAGCGTACCTCCGCCGTATTTATCTTGTTATAAAAGTTTCGCCCCCTTCGCGAACGAGTTCGTCCGTTAGAAAACAGAGCCGCTCGCGACGAGAGAATCGCATCTACGTACGTTCGCGCATCGCGCACGCCCTGAGGCGTGCAATTTCATCCGCCGCTTTGGTATCCGTGGATTTGACCCAATGACCCCGCACAGCGGCGTCGAAACGCAACGGAGGTTACAGGGCGGGGGCGCGAGTCACCCCCGGCTCCTCTCGCGACTTGTTCCGATCTCTGCGGGCAAATTACGGCCGATACGCTGTCGGTCTATCCGGGATTACGCTCGAACTTGGCGAACGCCAAGTGGCTTTACGACTCGCGAATACCTCGCTCGGAGTCTCCCGATACCGTAAACTGTAAACGCGCGATATACGTTGCATGCGGAAATTCGCCTCTATTGTTCGGCGGCGGCGCGCGCGCGCTCCCGAGAATCGCGGTTGCCTTGAAAAATCTCTCGCCCAGCGTTTTTTCCCGGTGTTTAACGATATCGATACCGAGCGAGCGCGGTACGATGACCGGCCGCGAAGATGTCGACTCGTAGTAAATTCCGCGGCAAATTACAATCGTAAATCGAGCCCCTCGTTGACGTAACACAACGCGCGGTGGGAGGAATTTATTACGGGCCGCGCACACACGCGCAGAGCGTGCTTCCGTTCGTTAGTCGGTAAATAGTTCGTGTAAATTGAAATACACCGCCGTAATGTCGATAAATGTACATGTCATTAATTGTAATATACGCGAGCCTTAATTAAAACGAATGGAAAACACGACGTGTCTATATACATATATATACATATTATATATTTCGACACACATATATATATATATATATATATTTAAAATTTGCGCGAGCCCTCGTACGTTCCGCAACAAGCGATCGCTGGCGCGGAGCCATTTGTAAACTCACGATTGTTTTCATTCGTCGTAGATAAGAGAAGACCTGTCCCGCGGATAAGGGGTGAAAAGGCGGCGATGTCACGTCAGACAACTCAACGTTTCGAGCGACGACTCGTTCGCGTCGTCGACGTACACACACGTCCGTCGCGCAGCCGTCGCACTCCTGCCTCTTCCCCGGTGTCAGACGAAATTTACATAACGGGTATAACAGGTGCGGATCAGCAAGAAACGATGCACCCCCTCGGGGCTGGCACGTGCTGCTCGTGCGGCGCGATGCGAGTCGGGGCGTCGCGAGACGAAGGTATCAACGTCGGGACCTCAACGCGTACCTCACTCTGGACATTCCTATTGCTTTGCCATTTAAGGGGACTGGAGGGGGTCAGATGATTGCTGAAAAATCGTGCTTGTTTTTCATAATATTTTGTGACGAACTGAATAAATGTGCAGGAATGGAAATTTTAGGTGTAGTTATACAACTTATGAAGAGTAGAAAAATTTTGTTCATCAACAAATACTCGTATAAATATACGATATATATAGCTGAAATATACTCTCCTCTTTTCGTTTCAAGTTATCGCTTTTGCAGTAATATCTCGGCTCTCGGTGGTCCGGTAAGAGCGAATTTTAGCTAGAAATCTTGAGGAGGCTTATCATTATCCGGTGAACCACTAAAAAAAAATCGAACGAAATTACCAAATGGCAGCTATTATTAGGAAAAAATTCAAATTTTTCAGTTCTGTTGTAATAAAAAAATTAATATCTCAAAACGAAAGTCCATGGACAAGGAATTGTCCATGGTTCATCCGAGAGCCACATGAACAAATATTGTTGCTTTAAAATTTCAAATCGATACGAAGCTCAGTTTCGGAGAAATCACTGCAAAAAGTTGAACAATGAAATTCCGAGAAAAACGCGTTTAAAATTTAAGTGGACGTATATTTATATGAGTATTTGTTTGAAAACAAAATTTTTCTACTCTTCGTATGTTATATAAATATATATGTAAAATTTTCATTCTTGCGCATGCATATTCAACTCGTCACAAAATCATGATCAAAAACAAGCACGATTTTTCAGTAATCTGACTAATCTCCAGTCCCCTTAAATGCGGAAATTTAAATCTTTCAACACAGAATATGTATCGCGTGCGTGTGTATACACGTGTGTTGAATATGATGGCACATGAATTATGTGTGTCGAACGCTTCGATATCCGCGGCAGGACGCGATAAGAAACGTCGCCGGAGATGGGTGCGTGTCCTGAGACTGACACTTTTACCTGAAATGACGAGAACGTGATCGGGAATCGAAATAAAGCCTCGTCATTTGTTTGCACGCTCGGACCGGCGTACGTCGAAATTCGATCTCCGAAATTAAATTTTTCGTGAAATTCAATTAAACGTCCGCCCCCGGGACGGATTGATCCCGTTCGCCGCACGGGAATTCGTCGCTAACAATCGAAGGTTAAAGCTGGACGTCCCGTATATTCTGACAAGGATTGTCAATACTTACATCGACAATAAATATCGATTGATCGAGGGTACCGTTAGAGCCTCAAGAGCTGTCGACTCGCAGCGGCCGCTTTGTACCCTTTTCACTCTCATCGCTCATCCATCTCTCTCTCTCTCTCTCTCTCTCTCTCCCCATTTCTCCTTCATCCCCTGTCGCTCTCTCCTCCCACCATCTCTCTTTCTCCTCCGTGCACGCTTTCTCTCCAGCGTCTTTTCGCTCCTCGGGTACTCTCATACTCGGGGCGGCCGCGCTCTTTCTAAAAATAGGCGTGCATCGAATAACGAGCCAGAGGCGGCGGCGGCGGCGGCGGCGGCGGCGGCGGCGGCGGCAGCGGCGGCAGCGCGGCGGCGGTAAGGGTTGAAGTTTGCATTGTGAACGCGTACAACGGTGTATATGACTACTAGTACCCTCCTACCTACCCCTCCCCCTACCGAGTCTCCTCTCCCCTTACCTCGGATGTAACCGTAGATTTGACCCAATGACCCAGCGGACATGGCCGAAACCGCGCGGAAACGCCCGAGCGAGTTTCACCCTCGATCCCGACTCACCGAGTTCGCCCTCACCTTTCCTCCTCGGAGCCGTCCTCTCCCGCCCCCTTCGCGTTCAACCCCTTTGTTCCGGTTTCCCGTCCCATCAGCCGCCAGAGGGATCCTCCTCCCCCACTAACGCTGATCGACTATGCACGTAGGTATAAATATTTTGTTGTGTGTCTGTCGCGCGCGCGCGAGTACCTAATGGAGCGGCATAATACACAGGGCCGTAATGCGGCATCGACATCGGCATTGGCATCGCCGCCGGCATCGGTATCGGCATCGACGCACGGCGAACGACGACGGCGACGACGCTGCTCCCGGCCGCATGATATTCGTTCTCTCAATCTGTGATTAATCTACGCGCGCGGTTTTCGGGATAATCGGGAGTGAGCCGCGAGCGGCAGCGAGCGTTGTTATAACCGTGAGATTACGCGGGATCCGCCGTTATGCGAACGCGCCACCGCGGCCGGCATACCGAGCCGTCCGGCGGACCCTCCTACGGATTCTCGGGATATCTTCGATGCAATTAGCCGAATCCGTACGACTTCCCGCTGATATTAAACGCCGCGGGGCCAACATTCGCGCGTCTCGGCGCATTACTCGGCCAGCGAGCGCGTGCGCATCGAGTACGCAGCGGTGAATCTTAAAGCGGAGCGGTGCGACGCGACGGGGTGAGGCTGCTTGACTTGAACGTTTTCCCCGGAGGTAGAGAAAAAAGGCGCAATCGACGGTAATCGTCGAACGTGATTTCTCACGAATTTCCAGCGTTGAGGATCTCGCTTGTCGAAAGACGGGGGAGAGGGAGGGGGAGAGAGACGCTGAAAATAGAAATTTTGTTAAAACAAAATCCAAGCGTGAATTCGAGCGGAGAAGGTGCGCTCTTCCGTTCGCTCGCGACCGCGAAATTCGACTCGGACGACATCGACGGTCGCCGGACGGTCGCTCGCCGATAAAATCGGTAGTTCGCACGTGTTTACTAGCGCGAGACACAGGTAGATGGAAGTAACGACGAGCGCAAAAATAGCGAGGTCTAGATCCCGGCTGACGCCAGCCGCCACGTAGGTGCCTCGCGATCGTAGGTTAATGTAACGGTTTCTAGGCCTCGTGTGCATTATTAGGTGGAGCACCGTCGGCCGACCCGGCGGTAACGCGTCGTCTCTCGTTCGACCATCGTTCGTCGCGTCGTTGCTTTCGCGCGGCGCGGATGCGTTTTGCGAACTGTCTCGCAAACATGACACCGTAAACTCGACGTTACTAGACATAGGAACCTCACAGGAAAAGAGTGGCGAACTGATCACGTGACGAGGTCTCTTCGATGGAGGCAATAAGCTTCTTCTTGCACTGTAAAACTAGGCATCGGAACACGTGTGTGTGAAAATTGAGTGTCAGTGTGTGTTATTTTGACACATCAGCTGGCGTTAAGGCACTAAGTGCGTCGAAATAATTCGTTTTCCGTGACAAAAGTGTGCGTTTTAATAACACACTTCAGTCTGCAACACACTACAGAAACGTGTTATTTTTTCTCAACAATCCCGTGACACACGCAGAGCGTGTTATTTAGACACAGAATGATAATCGAAATACACTGAGAAAACACTTGGATGATATATTGGATAGCACACCAAGTCACGTAACACACTAGTAATGTGTGTTCATGATAACACACTAATTTTGTTAACACGCGTTTAAATGAACACACATATGTGTATTAAAGAAAAATACATGTGAGAGAAACACAAATCGGCAATTACTCGCCTTCAAAAAAGTATTATATCTATTGAACAAATTAAATGCAATAATAACGTGCTTTCACGTTATTACAGACTAAATCATGACATTAATTATATGTTATTCATTATTATATGTTTAAACGTAATATGTTAAATAACGCGCGACTTAAAATGGAAGAAATGTGAAAGAAAGATTCATTCGTTTACACGTTTGTGCATTTCAAAATTAACACACTTGGATCTGCAATGTTGCTCAATTCACCTTCATAACACACTGAAAGTGTGTTATTTTAATACACCTAACCATTAACGCACATAAAAACGATTATTATATTTAACACATACACATAAATACGTTCTTTCAACATACATGTATGTGTTAATTTAATTTGCTGATTTTGTATGTCTAAAGTGGAGACATACTTTAACGCGCTTCAAACACGTTACTGTAACACACTTCAGTTTACAGTGTGACCAATTAGAACATCGATATGAGCAAGACGACAGGTCGGTTTTACAGTGAGTCTTTAAAGCAGTTCGACGTACATCTGTCAATCATTAGAGGAGGTTACGACGAGTCGCACAAGATATTCGTCTACGAATTAATAACAGCAATAAGAGTCAGATATCTGTAAGTAACGAGTATTAATTGCGAAAGAATATTTGTCGCTTCGATTTACATAGAATAAGAATCGTAATATCTACTATTTACATAATCTCGTGTCTTGTGCATAATATAAAATGCCTGGAATGCTTTTAAAACTCGCTGTAAAACCAACCCTGTCGTCCTTAGCCATGCCGATATTCTGATTGGTCGAGAAGACTTTGTGCCTCCATCGAGTCAGCAGAGACCCGGTCACGTGATCAGTTTGCCACTCTCTTTCTATGATGCTCTCTAGGCATTACGTGCGTGAGAACGCGCGATATCTTCCGGCGATATCAACGGCAGTTCGCGACTGCCGTGGATCGATCCGCAAAACTAAACGGGACAGACGGAAAGCCGAAACCAGTGTAAATACGCTCCGGCGCGGTAACGTAAACTGTATTTGCGCGATCCGCTATGTGTCCATCGGTGTATCACAAGCCGGTACGTTACCTTGTTGTGCGATATATAAGCGCCATATACGGAGATACATACGTACACGCGAGATACATTCGCCGCGACGGCCTATGTCGCCTCTTTACTCTCGGCACTCTTCCAAGCAACGATAAGCGGGAGATATTTCAGGACCTCCCTACTTGTATAGAAAAAGATGCTGGACGGAGTAGCAAAAACTTTGCCATTGTATTCGCGCCACTCGGCGAGACACTAGGGCCCCCCGTCGTATTCTCTCTTTCTCTTCTCTCAGACAGACGTAACAGGATTATTTTACATTATTTATTTAACTGGAGCATGTGAGCCTGGCGCAGTCTGTGTGTGTGTGTGTGTGTGTGTGTGTACGATACACAGGAACAACAGAGCAAGATATTGTCGCCCCTTGCTCTCGAAATGGCACTTCAAACTTGGACTTTCTGAAATAGTGTTACATAGATTTATATCTTTAATTGAACGCAATCTCATCTTTAAGAGAAAGCAAAAGAAAGAGAAAACTATGCGCCACGAAGTTCTCTCTTTCTCCGACCTCCTCTTCGAGTTGATTGCTATTAAATTATTATGTTTGATGCGTGCTGATCGGGATGTTAAGAGAGTATCGATATGTTGCATTCGATTGCACGCAGCGTGTAAACAGCTACAATCCGTGGGATATAAACTCGCGCGAATCTGCAACTCCACTTTGCCTCGCCGCAAACAAAGTTCACGGCGGCGTGTAACGACGTGTAACGTGTCGAGACGAACGACAGAGACGAATTCGAGCCGTTCAATGTCAATGATGCGCCATTTCGAAGCTACGTTTCGCAAAAGCGACAAAAGGTATCTTGGCGAGAAATTGGGGCGCGCATTAAGGCCCGAGTTTCGCGTCAGTGTATCCGATAGCGCGCGCGTCCTCTGTATTTGTCCATCTGATAGCGCGGGCCTGCGCGTGTGTGTGTGTGTGTGTTATATATTTTATTCATCCTATTCCGGGCACGCCACATTTTTTCGCCAGTCACCCCGGCCGCGCGGCCGGAGATTCTCCCTCAAGGGTAAAAACCTCCTCCCTTCGTTCGCCGGCCCGTCGAGCAGACGACGAGGACGGCGCCAGAAGAAACACGAAGCAGATCTCGCTGATACGACGGGATTATCCGCGCCTCCTTCTCTCGCTTTATTTCATCGGGACAAAAATCTTCTGCCTTCGATACTCCTCTGGGAGAAACAGAGATCTGTACATATCGCGTGCTATACGTCGAGCTGGCGATATCGTTCGAATCAAATTAATGTCGTCGTCGTCGTCGTCGTCGTCGTCGTCGTCGTCCGACTTCCCGTGTGTTTAGACGTAAATGTCTCGATAAATAAATTGCCGTTGGACGTACCGTCCCGTGCGACGGCGACATCTTTCCAGGGAGGAAGTTATTGCGGTATTCAGCGGCACAATCGAATGCTTCCCGCGAGCTGGAAATGTCACGAGCTCCGTGAATTCATAATCCGGCCGGTTAAAAACGAGACGTCATTAATCATGCAGCGAACGCGCGCGTCTCTCGCCGCGAGTCTACAATATTTAGCCGCGCTTAATCTTACAACATGGCGGACATTTTTTCTGGCGATGATACAGCCGCGCACTGGTAATACTTTTTATCTGGTCATTACGCTTCCATGTCATAATCGATACTCGTTTCCCGAAACGCTTTTTCTAATAAACCGCGGGCGGATATTGGGTTGACGTTACGCGATCGTGCGTGAAGGATGGCTTCATAAATCACCGCTAGCTAAACAGGATCATTCCGCGGGAGAGAAGAAAGCCGAAGAGATAAAAGCATTTACTTATTTTTTTGCGGTGCCGCGAGATATTTGGTTGTAAGTTAACGCAAGCGCGCGCGCGAATGTACGTCCTTTGTACTTTTGTATCGTTTCTCATTCTCTCTGCACGCTGTAGAAATTAAATGTGATTTTTAATTAAGTAATTGCCAATTAATCATGCCACGGATAATCGCGTACGCTTTCTATTCTACGAGCTTCGTTTCGCAAATTTGCTTTAGCGCGCAAAACAAGCTTTACCTTGTTCCTAATTACATTTTATCGGTTCCGGTCGTTGTTCACGTTACGAATTAAAAGTTTAATGAGGCGTAAAGAAAACTCGAAAACCGCGCTGTTCGAGCAAACGCACGAAATAAAGGTGTGACGCGGCGTCGCTTGAAAAATAGAAAGCCGGCTGTAATTCTCCGTTTTGACGCAATTTGTCAGCGGCGGAAAGTGGCCGTCGTCGTAGCGGGAAAAACAATCTCGCGCGCGAATTAAGGAAGTTTCACGGTGTAGCCCGATTTTAATGGCTTTCGAAAAGTTTAAATAGTCGCCCCCGCGGAAACTGTCGAGCAACGGCTAGTCCCTTAATTTCGTGGGAGCATCCCCTGTGACATCCCGCGGTGACGTTTAGAAAAATGCTTTAATCCACCCATCAACATTCGCATCGGCCGCGACCCGAGCAAGCTCGCAAGTGGACACGACGAGGCGAGTGCATCTAAGAGCGTGTCCGCGCCTTCCCCGCTACGAGATAATCTCGAGATGCGCGACGTGAAAAAACGTTCTCGTCGCTCGAGTCTTGCAGCGAGGGCTGAAAAATGGTGGAAGTTGTATGATTTACGGTTCACCTCGCGTTTTGTCCGCTGTCTGTCTCTCGTAACATTGTAAAGAGTGGGGGAGAGAATATAAGAGAGAGAGAGAGGGGGGAGGGGGAGGGGGAGGGGGGAGAAAAGAAACTTCCCCCGCAAAGTTACTTTATAACGTATAACGAGTATCCTTTTTTTTTCCTTCTCGGCGACACGTCAAACTTCCGCGCCAGTTTCACAATAAAAGTCTCGCATGTAAAGTTTCACGCAGAAAGCGACGGGACATTTACCGGACGGATGAAGCTCTGTTTACTTTCCTCTGTCTACTTCACCGCCTCGCCTCGCCGAGGCGTTCGTACGAACGACGCGAGTCGAGTTAGCTCCGTTTGTAAGAATCGCGGGTTTTTACAAGACAAGGGAAAAAGGAACACGCGGCATCCTAATCGAGAGTTGGACGCGTGTCGGAGCGCAAGGGATGGACTTTCAAGTCCATCCCTTCTCCGAGCGTCGGACTCCTCCTTTGCAAACGCGCTCGCAAACGCGTGTATTTTTAATCTCGCAGATTTCACATCGGGAAGCATATCGCAGCGAGCGTCGAGGCACACGCGGAGTTCATATGTCAATGTAATCTAATATCTCCCATATACTCCCTCTTATTTACCGTGAAATATACGATCAAGCCACCTTGGTAGATTTATGCACTCTCCCCGCGCACCCTCCACGCGCGCGCGTGCGCAATTCTTCTTATTTATCGCTCCTCGACAGAGATCGTTCGATCCGGATAAATAGAACGAACACAGCGCTTTTTCTGCGCGAGCGCACCTCCGCCGCTACGATATTGACGATCGTAAATTCGCGGCGTTCGCGAGGAATTTCGCGAAGCGACGTGCGCGCGCGCGCGCGCGCTTACGGTCTTAGGCGGACGACGTAATAAGGGCATGGCCGCGACGTTAAGAATCCCGATCGCGCCACCGCGCCGGTGGCGGCACTCCATTTTTACGATCGGTTTTTACGGATCGTAAAAATCTCGCCCGAAATTCCTCTGCGCGTCCGCCGCCGCCGCGTCGCTCCCGCCCGCCGAAACGCCACCACCGATTCCGACGGACGATTCCCTGGCCGATCGCGAGGCGCACATCGACGTTGCGCGATTCCGACGTGTGTAACGAGTTAATAAAAGCGAAATATCGAACGCTACGTGCGCCGGATAGTCGGCGACCGCCAGAGACCGATATTATTTCCAGTCACGCCGCGAGTCTGGATACCCGGCCGGCCCGGCCGGGTCGTCCCTCCTTATTATGCCGAGTACGCGAGCAGCCGCACGGAACGCGCTCTCCGGAATACGGTCTCTTTTGTCGCGCGTTACGGGGATATCTGGATTCTTAACAGAGAAGGAACGCGACGTACGCGTTTATTATTATTTCACAAGTTTCCCCCCGCGCCCGTCTCGCCGCGCCATCGCCGAGCGTCGTCCGACTCGCCCACGGGCAGCATCAGGCTAACGAAAATAATTCAGACGACCGTCTCGTGATCGCATGCACGAATTTCTACCCCGCTTGCTCTCTCGTCGCCGTGTGTGCGCGCGTTCATTCGATTTACGTTTCCCTCGACCGAGATGTGCAGTTGATTTTCCTTGTTCCGCCGCGGCCTGAATAAAACACCGGCCGGCGTTGTCTCGCCGGCACGGATGTTCTCCTCGCTCTCCCCCCGCGTGAAACTTTTATACGCAACGGTACTCTCCGATAAAAATCAGAAATAGCTCGCCCGAGTATCTATGGGGCTGGAAGCCCTCCCCGTTTGTCCCTCCCGCACCGCTTCTCTCTTTCGACCACCACTTCGCTCCGCGCGAACCGCGGTGCTCGCGTTCGCACGTGTATGCAGATGTACGTATGAACGCGTGCGCACACGCGAACATCAAATATATACTGAGATTACAGAGTACGGGCTAGGAGGTGGGGGGGGGGCCGGAGGGTGGAAAATGGGTGGGAAAAGGGCGATTTTCCCGGCGGCAACGGAAGCGGCGCACGTATGTATGTACGCGTACGCCGGCGTATCGCCGTAAAACATTTTCTCGGCGTTATCTGATATTCGAGGGGCGAGCCCCGGGCTTCCTGCGGGCTCTCCTTCTTCCTCGCAGCGTGCAACCTGCGCGATCGAGGTGCTGGCACCTCGGGAGGGAAGGTCGGGTATTAATCGCCGGGAGTATCGCGCATGACGCGACGCGACGCGACGCGATACGCTCCGCTCCACGGCCGCCGCGGCCCTGAGAGAAATGTTTTCAAGGCCGAGGAATAAAAAAAAGAAAGGAGGGGGGCTGGCAAGTTATATCTCGGAATCGACGTTCTCGCGTGGCGAAGCTCGCGGGCCGAGGGGAAGTTACAGCAGGTCAAGCGTAAAAGCCGCGACTCTCGGGCTTGAAATATTGACTATTTCGGCGCTCGAACGAGCGCGCGCGCGCGCACGCTCAAATAATTTATCAAATAATTTATGCCGCGTGCGCTACGCCTACAATTAACTTTGTTTTCCTTCTAATAATGTTAATAATAATAATATTAATAATAATGGCAACAACAGCTTCCGCGCGTTGAATAGCGCGCGCGCGCGCGCGCGCCTCAAACAGGCGTGCCCGACTACTAGAAATTGATCCCATGCTTCTGATCAGGTTAACCCTCATTTGAACGTCAGAGATCGCAAATAGTTTTTCAACGTTTGGGGTTGTCGAAATAAATCCATTTTTCATCCCCAGTGATAATACGATGTAAAAGTCCCTTTCTTTGTTGCCTAGCAAGCAGAATTTCGCAGGTGATTTCTCGCCTTTCAATGTCTCTGGGCTTCAGTTCATACGAGACCCATTTCCCTTCCTTGTAAACCTTTCCTAAAGCTTTCAAACGATCGGAAATGACAGATTGAGCGCAATTTAATGCTTCTGCAAGTTGCTTTCGCGTTTGACATGGGTCTTCGTCCACCAATGCCTGCAATTCTTCGTCTTGGAATACTCTTGGCCGTCCGGAACGCTCTTTGTCCTCTCCATCAAAATCACCACCTTTATAAGCGTCGAAACTATTCTCTACATGTTTTATCGGAAGGAGCGTTATCACCATAAACTTCCACAAGCATTCGATAAGCTGCAGTTTTCTTCCAATTGAACCAAAAGATTAACACTTGGCGCAAGTGACGCTTATTTCGATGTATAGTAAAAAACAATATTATTGATGCAAACGTATATCTTTATGTACTGAATATTATTGACAGATGTCAAAACAAACCATTAAGCTCCGTTTAGACATTAGAGGTTAACGACAGTTCTAGCTGTAGCTACTTGCCACTAGATGAACGGAACTTTCCGATTTACCTAATAAATGAGCGCAATGCGCGTTCGCGGCCGCGAAAATGCACGTTTCGATGTTGCGGCAGAAACCGGCCGAGAGAGAAAGAGAGAGAGAGAGAGAGAGGTCGAAGAACCACGCGGCTCCGTCACGTAATCGCGCGCACGGCGAGATCTTCGAAGCCGCGACAATCACGACGTTAATTGCGTAAGCGATCTGTCTGCCGCCTCCTCCCCTTCGTCGGCCGGACGGTATCAGCTCGGTAACTTATCTAACTGGAAATTGAATCCACGAAACTTTCATAGGAGCGTAATGCAGTAAAGCTGCTGGGTGGCTTACGAAACCGCCCCGGCTCGATACCGGCAACTTCCTGCCGTTAAATAAGCAACGTAACGAAACCTTTCGTCGCTCACGCACAAGCGACGGCCGGAAACGGCTCGAGAAGTGAAAAGTCGCGTTGCGACCCCGCGGTGAGATAACCCCGGAGTAATTTCTTCCGCGAACTTTGGCACCTGGCGAATGATTCTCTCCTTGTCTTTTTTCTTCCTTCTTTCCCGGAGGAGCCCGAGAGGTGGTCGATACAGCTCGTGCATCCCCCTCGGCTAAATTCGGACTCCCAGCCGGAGGATAAATCGCGGAGACGCGGCGGCGTCGTCGTCGGGAGACGACAGACCCAATGCGCCGGTTTCGCTTTTAATCCCACCCCGACACCCCCTCGCCCGCTCTCGCGCGCTCACGACGAGGTCGCGCGCGGGCAAGAAAGTTCGCCCGGCGCCTCTCTTTTCGCTCGGTGGCGATCGAAAATTTTCGCCGATTGTATCTGAATGGGATTTAATCCCGTCGAGAGATGAATTTCAACTCGAATTGAAAGGGCTGGGATATCTTTGCGCCGGCTCGCGCGATGACGGATTTCATGGAAATATGCTTTCTCTCTCTCTCTCTCTCTTTAATACGCTGGCAAAACGATATTTCCCGCCTCCGTGTTTTGTCTGAATTACTGAAAGAGAGAAGGCGCGTGCCATTAGAGCACGACCGAGGAAATTTACAAAATAGTAGGCGAGCTTTCGCCGAAACACGTATACACGCGCACACGCGTGTCTCTTTAGAAAGATTTACTTTCAAAGTGTCGGTGATTTTTATCAGCGTCATATCGAGAGCACTTAAACTGGACTCTGTTTGCTCAATCGCTCGGAATTTGTTTGCATTCGCGGTGCAGTGCTCCGTCGGACGCTATTGTTCACTGCAATAATTATTTATTTCATTGATAAAATCATTATATTTAATTAACTGTTATCGCACGACATGTTACGATTCGTTCGCTGTGTTCGGTGCACTACCGACACCGCGATTATTATTACACCGAGATCGCCATTTTCATTGGCCATATTATAATCGCGCGAATTCGTGAATATGCAAATCTACACGGTGGCGAAATGTAAAGGACTTGCAGAGACAAAGGGAACAAACGAATGAGAGCGAGAGAAAGAGGGAGAGAGAGAGAGGGAGAGAGAGAGAGAGAGAGAGAGAGGCGGTTTAACGGTGCAGCTCGATGAAGGATAGTAGTAAATCCCCTTTATTTACCAGCGAGTGTGCTAGCGTAAAAACGGCGCCGTGAACTCGCCGCGTATATTTATAGCTAGATATAGATGGCACATGGCACGCTTTTCCAACTTTCCCCCGAGTTTCAAAGCTGCCCTGTAACAAGTAAAACACGGTAACTGAACTCGCTCGTCCGTCGGGCGGCCAATCTCCCAGAAGGTATTTCCACGGTGCCGCGAGTGTGGCCTCGCTCAGCCGTGCTCAGGCCTTCACCACCATCAACTAACAACGCTCCGTTCCGCAACCGTTAGTCATTTTGCATCATCCCGTCCTGCATTGTTTGCGGATCTTCGTGCGCGGTATTCCCCGTTCGGGCTCACCCTTCGCATTATCGTCGTTAAAACGGTCAAACAGATTCGCACCGAAACGAGAGCCACCCCCGCCATCGACGTTGCGTTGTGGTGATCAATGGAAAACAATTTGCTTAAACGATAGGATTATAAGCGCTTGAATTAATTCACAATTGGTCCCGTCATCGGCGGGCCGATATGGACGCGTCGTGAATATTTTATGAAAATTACAAACCCTCCGGGCGATCGTCCGGATCGACTATGATGCGATATAGTGCGATATATACCGCCCATATTATATAAGCAATATTACACACATGAAAAGGGCGAACTATCTCGCTCTTCCTCTGGCCCGCAAAAAGAGGGGGACGGAAGAAAAGAAGGAAGAGACAGACAGAGGGCCTATTTCTCACTTTCGACATATACAAGCGCTTTCGCGTAAAAGCCACCCCCGCCCGTATGCAGAGGATCCACCTCCAATATCTGCAAATAGCTGCCAGATGAGGGGAGCGGGGCGGGGGGGGATAGTCTTTCCCCCAATCTAGTATACAATACGTGACACACATATTGACGAATCGGTCACCGCCTCTCGCTACGCGGCGACACACACGAAACGTTTCGTACGGGTGTTTATCGACAGGTACTGGCGTCGGCTTGACTAACGGGCGGCCGGTAGTGGTCCGGGGAACGCTCGGAGCTGCGGATGGTCCGTTGCACCCCTCGCAAACGGACTATTTTAGCGACCGATGATTTTCAATCACGATAATGCATCAAAGGTACGCAAGAGCGCAAGTGCGAGCGAGTCCGTCGCATTCGCGAACGGCTGCATTGTAGTGTTCTCTCTCTCTCTCTCTCTCTCTCTCTCTCTCTCTCTCTCTCTCTCCCTGGTCTCTCCTGTGTAATTTACTTCCGGAGCAGTGGCTCGTCGAAAATATGCGCTGTCGTCGTCGCTAATAACTCTTCTCGCCGGCCGATCGGGGAGGGCAGGAGGGCAGCCGCCGCGTCGCGTCATTATTGCGCCGCGTTAACGTTACACAGCCGCCATTGTAACGCGATGGTACACGTGGCTTTGGCGCTTCCGGAGTGGAGATGTAAATCCGATCGGCTGCCGTCGCGCGCGAGCGGGACCGGACGCGGTGTTAATTGCGCGTTACGCCGGCCGACTGTTCGATTAATTGGACTCGATCGGGACTAGTTCTGTCGACTCTCTCTCTAGCGCCTGTTTCCTTCCTTCTTCTTTCTTTCCATCGTGCGCTCGATGTGTAACGAATGTAAAAATTGTTAACGCGACGGTGACGCTTTTTGTCTTTGGCAGGGAATCTAATGTCCCCGATATATTCGATTTCAAACACTCGTGTTGCGACGATTGTTAACCCTTTGAGGCACGTATTTCTCAGAAAATCCGAGTCACATGCAAATTTATATACGGCGGTTTCTGGGATCGCTGATTACGAATCCGTTATCAGATTTTCAAAATTCAAGACGGCGGCCACAAATATGAAAAATTAACTAATCGGGAGACAATGTCAGGTAAATATATTGGAATTCCATGATCCGCCAACTTGAGAATCTGCCATCTTGGAAAATGAATTTTAGAATGTGGACCTCGGATTCGTAATCAGCGACCTCAAAAACTAACCAGGGTACAATTTTAGCTAATTTAATAAGAATCCTATGATCCGCCATTTTGGAAAATTAATTTTGGAATTTGGATCTCAGATTCGTAATCAGCGACCCAGAAAACCCCCAAATCTTGATTCTGAGCAAAAAATTCACTCATAGTTCGTGGAAAGTGATTCTTTTCTATAAAAATCAGTCAGTTTTTCACACTTTGTTTATTTATAATAAATGGACAACTTATGCAAAACACTTTTCAACCTTTCATGTATATCCCATGCACCTTCCATATCATATAAGAAGCTAAAAAACGCGAGAAACCCGACAAGAATCCTTCAAATATGAAATATTTCACGGAAAATGGAGAATAAATAGGCTGATAAGTATACTTACGCTTACACCACTATGCCTCAAAGGGTTAAAGACGTGTAAGACGCTGCCGGCAAATGGTAAGTGGCAAATTGCCGATTGCCTTCTCAAGAGAAATATCACGCTTGCGCGCGTTGTTTCGGTGTCACGATCAGCGCGAGCGCTTCGCTTCGCGAATCCCTTCGAAAAAGCCGGAAACTGAAAGCGACGACTTTATACGCCGCGTGCGTAATCCCGTCTTTGCCATCATGCAAAGCAGTTTCCGGGGACAAAGTCTGAATAAATCTACATCACTTCTCCCCCGAGCGTCGTCACGCGACGCATCGAGCGAGGTAGAAGCGAGCGGAGCTATCGGGCCGACGTTGTTCTTGCGTGGTGCGTGAGCGACACCCCCGAGGAGAGCCGCGGGATTTATTATCCTACGGGGAAATCGCGGGGGGATTTCGATCCCGCGCGTCGAACGCGGAATTTCAGAGACACCGCGGTCTCCATAAAGATCTCCCTCGGTGGTACCCTGTAAACATGACAAAGCGCACCGTAGACGGAGTCATCGAAATTTCGTCGGAGAAAGTTTCACGCTTCGCGCCTTCGTCCAGCGACGGTCAACGGATAAGACCTTCATTCGCAACACCATAATTCTCGCGTCAGAGGGATTGTCATAAGTTTCCGACCGAGACGCGCCTCGCTCAGTCATTCGACTGAGCGGTCTGAGCGAAATGCGGTCGAAATGACGCGCTTCGTGGAGTTCCCTCGTCATTGCGCGCAAATTGAGCCGCGGACGACTCATCGAGAGAGAACTCGCCCGACTGAAAATTCAGCCGCTTCTTCATGCCGAGTCTTGAAGGAGCACTTGTTCTTCAGGAACTTATTTAATATTCGGTTATCTCAATACTCTATTTGCTATTATTTCTAATCTTTGCTCTTCATTTTAATATGCATTGTGTAACAAAAAGTATGGAACTACGCTAAAACAATGGACCACGGAGATCGCGAGATCATAACAATCAATGCTTTCAAAATATCCCGGATTCCTTCAAAGTGATCAAATTATATTAAATTATCAAATTATCCGGACGGCTGCACGCATGGTACACCTATCAAAGGCGCGCATCGTTCGGTAATTATCGTCAATTAACGTGTAATCATTAGCTATCGCTGCGTTTCCGATTGACTCGTTCGATCGACTTTTTCCTGTGGGACCATTGAGCTCCTGGGCGCGAACAGAATCCCGGGACGTAATACAGGACATATGTTGCAGAAGCAATTGGCGACGGGGCTTACGCAAGTCTTCCCTTCGCTTCTTTCGAATCTTAAAACTTCTCCTGAAATTTCTGACACCGTAACGAAAACAATAGCAAAGAAATCACGAGGGACAAAAGTTTGTTGTCTTATTTATCCGCTTTAATTAATCCATCAAACCGTGCTAGATTATTCAACATATGCCTTCTCGCGTATAGTCGATTTTAAGCAAGTTACACAATTAACATATTGTTTGTTGAAATTAAGAACAAAGAAATTAAATGCATCGAATAATTGAGAACTTGTAAATAAATTTTTCTTTGAGAGAGAGAGAGAGAGAGAGAGAGAGAGAGAGAGAGAGAGAGAGAGAGAGAGAGAGAGAGAGAGAGAGAGAGAGAGAGAGAGAGAGAGCATTAACAGAACGGCGGTGAGTAACTACTTCTGTTGTCAAATTACAACAGCCCGCATATTGATGTATTTCGAATTTCTGCGCTGGTATTTCAAGCTCGATGAAATATGTACGGTTAATGTGGAGCCAAGTCGCATTTAGTTATTTATTAAATCGCGCTGAGGGAGGGAACGTGAGGTTACGCCGCGAGCGTCACCGTTACCAAAATTTTCAATCCAACAGCAAGAACGAAGAATGAACGGAAACGTCATGCTTGAGTTACGACAGTATACGTACGATTTATTTCACTCGCTATAAATAACCACGTTCCCGCGCGACTGACCATTCGGAATGATAAGAACGAAATCGCACAAGCGACGAGCTTTGTAATTTGGCCGCGGCTATTCCGAACTTTTAATTAACTCCGAGTTATATCTCGACTGACATCCTCGTTACACCTCGTTATGCTCGAAAGATCCATCGCGAGTTGGACTCTGCCCTGCTGACTCTAATGCCGTTTGAGATTTATGCCACAATGCCCTCGCTTGTCGAACGTGGCTGACGACGCTCTGAGAAACGCTCGTCTTCCAAAATCCAGCGCGAATCAATCACTGATCGAGCCGCGAGACCAACCGGAGGGTCGCTCTCGTTCGCGATATATCGAATTCGCTGCCGTCGTTATTTTCCGGCGTATATACGAATATAGAGAATTCCGGCGGATTCCGGAAATTCAAGGTACTCCAATTAGGAAAATCGATATCGAATTACACGCTTGATTCGACCTTGCCATAACTGCCGATAGGCTCATTTACTCCGCTCGTGAGCTCACGCGAAAATATATTCCACGTGTGTGTGTGTGTGTGTGTGTGTGTGTGATACATTACTCGCGCGTTCACAGCTACAAAATGCGCGCGGCGGTGACGAAATTCGTTATCGACTCCGAATTACGAGACACGTATTTACACGTACTAATACATAATAACGCGGAAATTATAATGAGCGCCATTGATTTACGCGGCCGATGGTCAATAGTTCAACGTAGAACGTATAGAATGGCAAATTAATACACGTCAGCGCAGCCTCGAATATAATAAATTACCTCACCGTTTCGGAACCGAGAGAGATATTCGCGGGCTGCGGAACTTCCTCATCGAAGGAAATAATAAAGTTTCGGTACTTGTCTTCCCATCCCGACAACCTCGTTTAGTCCCGCGCGCGGCGAGCTCGCTCGGCGCCCTCAAATTGAAAAGTTCGGCGCGCCGCTTTTCCGCGCGCCGGCTGCCAACTGCGCTCCCTCCCTCTCTCTCTCCCTCTCTCTCTCTCTCTCACACTCTCTCTCACTCTCTCTCTCTCTCTCTCTCTCTCGCTTCGCAAACTCGCGAGTGAGCGAGCGAGCGAGCGAGAACAAGTTACGGAATGAAAACTCACGTTGACTGCTGCTGCGTCGTATGATGTTCTCCAGGAACGTGTTTTGGGGGGCTACCAGGCCCCTGCGCCCCCCTGGCATCCTTTCTCGCTTGAATGGTCCCGGATCCTGGTCGCTGCGGTGGCTATCAGGACCTCGGCTAGCCTGCGGCTAGGACGATCTCGAGCCGGCCGCGATGCATCGCGAGGATCCTGCGCGCGCGCGCGCGCGCGTATCGCGCTCTTACACCGGCGACTCACCAGCAGGTATCTCGCGGGTTTACGCGCGGGGTTACAAGAAGAACGGCACACCTCGCGCACTCGGAGTCGCCCGCGACGTCGCTCGGCCGCGACTCGCCGTCGCGACTCATTAGATCGGCACGTGAACGCGAACGCGTTCGCGGCGAAGCCGCGCGACAGCCGCGCGGGCCGCGTCGGCACGGTTTCGATGCGGTTTTCCGCGCGCGGCCGGCTGTACAACGAGCGGCTCTGCCCGAAGAGAGAAAGAAGAGAGAGAGAGAGAGAGAGGAGAGAGAGAGAGAGAGAGAGAGAGAGAGAGAGAGAGAGAGAGAGAGAGAGAGAGAGAGAGAGAGAGAAACGAGCGCCGCGGGTGTCGCCGGGTGGCAATCCCGAGCGGCGGTCCTGCGGTGTGAAAAAACGATATATCGCGACGCTCTCGTGCAATTGGGAGGAAATCCGTTCGCTCTCGGTCCCTCTCGCGATCACACGCTCCCCCGGTGGCTCGCCCCCCCCGACCAGGGCGCTCTTCTACACGTTACTTATGGCACTTTGGGTAAAACGCCGCTCGGCGTCTCGTCGCATCCGGGATTACCGCGACGCTCCGAGCGCTGTCGACGATCCCCGGACAGGCCGGGGCTTCCGGTGGGCGAAGTAACGAAAAGCGAGACGAGTCGCCGGTCTCTCGAGAGATTTCCCTCGTCGTGGAGCTCCGTGCCGTGGTTTATCGCCGCCTTCGGACCCCATTGAAGCCCGGGCCGGCCTGCTGTTCGGGCTTCCGTCGCGAGGAGCTCGATTCTTCGTGAACAATGCTGACGGATGGTTGCTGGATCGGCGACTTCTTTCGTCATCTGCACGACGTCCTCCTTCCGGACGTCATCGCGGCAGCGCGGAATAAGGAAGCGACGCAACTCGCCGGTTCTCCCGACGAGGAGGAGCGGAGATGGATCTCCCCGCGAAGAGTCGGCTGCGAAGACGGATTCGAAGCCGGCGGTTTGTTCTCCGCCGGCTCAGCTGGGAGAGTCAACACGGTCCGGTGCGCGCTCGAGCGATCGGCTCCGGTGCAATTAATCGCAATTAATCGCGCGCTTGATAGCCGGCGAAAGGCGATCGGCCGACGTTTCTCGAGATTGACAACGAGCGCCGCCGCGAGCCGGTCTGTCCCGTCTATCCCGGTCCTGCCCGGTCGGATCGATTTGACGAATCGGATTGACGGCTCACCCAGGAGGCCGGCGGCGACGTCCGACGGGATTAGTTCGTTTATCGACTCTGAGGACCACTCGACGCCGCCGGTCGGCGTATTGGCTGTTGCTGGTACACCTGTCCCTTCTTCCTCGAGAAGCCTCGCCTCGAGTCTGCCACCGCGCGTCCTTGATCCGACGGTCTCGCCTATCGGCGACTCGGCCGGCTGTTTCCTGTGAAAGACGACGACGACGACTCTCGTCGACCACGGTGATCTCTCGATCGGCCCAGCCGGTATCGGCCGCAGGCGGCCACCGATAGCCGTGCCGCCGTCGAGGAGGAGGAGGAGGAGGAGGAGGAGGAGGAGGAGGAAGAGGAGGAGGAGGACGATCGATCCACCTGGCAGTCGTATCTCGTGGAGGACGATTACGAAGCGCCTGTTTCGCGACGAGGACGCGCCGATCCTCTTCTTCTTACCCGCGCGCCCAAGGCGTCGACGGGCGTCCCTCGGTGCTCCCGGAAGTGTCCTCGGATGATAGCGGAGGCGGTACGACCGATGACCCATCTAACCGCAGTCCTTCCAAGTGATCGTTCTCGCGGCGACGGTGAACCGACGACAGGTAACGTGACGACTGCGCCGTTCCTGCGACGTCGTTCTCCACATCCTCGGCGTCCTCCTCGGCGTCCGTGCAGGCGGTATCCGCGGAGGAGGACATCCCTCGGGAGAGATGAGCCGGAGATGGGACGTCGGCTGCCGACAGTCACATGGTCATCTCGCCGTACTTTGTCTCCTGAATGTGAGCCACCGACAGTACTTCCTTCTTCTTCTCCTCCTCCTCCTCTTCCTCCTCCTCCTCCTCCTCGACGCCGACTCGATCACGTGGAGATCCCTCCGCGAGTCTCGGCGTTTTCCAGCGCGACGCGCTTCCGGTAGCCCGTTCGCGGTGATCTTCCCTTGATGGCCGATGACCGACCGGTGACGATCGAAGGCTGACGACCAGGACGATGACGACGACGACGACGACGAGGACGACAATGGCGAGGGCGAGTCGCTGCGAACAGGAAAGTATTTGCCCCGTCACAAGTGTGAGCGAAGACGGAGGGTAGATTCGGTGGGCAAGTTTGCGAAATTAGATTTCTTAACGCGATCTTAACTTCGGAAAATGCTGTCTCCAGCTGCGCGGAGACGCGTTTCGTCCTCGGCGTTAGGTAGATCTTCAGGGAGTAGGGGAGGGGGCAGGGGGATTACGCATTACGGGTACGTTCATTTCGTCTGTGACATTCGACTTTCCGATAGCCGGAGTCGGAGCCGGAGCGTTTTACCCCCGGAAGGAACTTGATTCGGAAATCAGCCGGGCGTAGTTCGCGGCTGTTCCGGATAATGTGACGGAAGCGTCTCTCACCCCCCACCCGCCGCGCCGCGGCGAGGGTGTAGCGTCGCGTGGCTGAACTTTTAATGTCATTCGGAAACTTCCTGATTTAGTGGCTTCGCGAGTGTGCACTCGCGTACACACTGGAGGACACACTGGCCGGCGCGGCGCGGCGGATCGGTTAGCCCGTGCCAAAAATAGCCCGGCCGCGATACCCGGCCTAGGATTGGTTATAAATTCGGAAATTGGATGTTTACAAACACATGTATATTGTCCTGCGGGACCGATGAACTCGGCACCTCGCCGGCATTACTAGCCGGGCGTGGTCGCGGCGCGGCGTGTGTGCTGTGTATGTTTGTGTGTGTGTGTGTGTGTGTGTGTGTGTATCGTATCGTGGAGAGAATATATCCACTATATAATTTGACATGTCCGTTACATCGCGGCGTTCCTATATAGCTTTGTGTCTATGTAGCGTATGAATCGAGCGTCTCTCATTAGAGCACCACGTTATACGAGGTGTATCAGCCGGCGAGAAATGCAAATATTTTGCCAACGGCTCTTGGGGCTAATCTCATACATAAGAGCGAGAAACATATAATAGCCACATGATATTACATAACGTACGTATATTGTATGTATCAGAAATCTATATAGAATTCCAAATAGCAGCTCAATTCGTCGCACTTTCGATCTCTCGCTTCTAGTGAAAATGACACTCGTCAATTGTTTACATTCAATCTCCTTCTCTCTCTCTCTCTCTCTCTCTCTCTCTCTCTCTCTCTCTCTCTCTCTCTCTGTGTGTGTGTGTCTCTATCTCTCGTTCTCGACGATCGGATGATCGTGGTAGAGCCGAAGGGAAGTTTATTCGATTCACTTTGGAAGCCAGCGCGACCTTCTTGCCTGGCGTGAATTCGACGTGTACCCGAGAGCTATGTACACAGTATTAAGCAGTAGGCAAAGCTGACTGACCTCTAACTGCCTGAGAGAGATGTACATACCAAATTTAGAGAGATATAGTTCAACGTAGACACGGCATTCCGCGGTTAAGTCCGAAGCAACGAACGGAACCGCTCAATATAGAATCGCGATTTGATTGCGAGTGATTACGATGTTATTTTAACCCGCGCCGAAGAACGCGCGATAGACTTGCTCGTTCATAATCTTTCGAGTCCTAGATATTCCCCTTCTCTCTCTCTCTCTCTCTCTCTCTCTCTCTCTCTCTCTCTCTCTCCCTCTCCTTGGAACTACCTTGAAGTGAAACAACGTGTCGCCGAGAGGAGGCCACAACGGCGATGGGGAAAACTACCCCGTATCGACTTTCGACAAGAATTGCCCGCACGTGTAAATCGCGTAAATATAGCGCGCGCGAGTTGACGCGCCGTGATAAGATTCTCGGAAACTTCAACCGCGTCGAGGTATCATCGTGAACTACAGCCGCGATTATCGTTGTAGTACGACAAGGTTACGCCTCGATTACTTCCTCTTATGCATCGTATGCATCGGCTCGTCCATGTTTAATTTCGAATCGATCGGAACGCCCGGCTGGTACCTTACACCTACGTGTGCTACCTGAATTGCTTCGGTAATTTCTAGCCGCGACGTTTTACCTTTATGAGTGGCCGACGGTAGACTGTTGATGAGCCAAGTGATGACTCGCACACTCGTGAGATTGCGGTTATTATAGATCGATTTATCGTTCGGTAAATCCCGTGAACTCCTGACCCGCTGCATTTTGCGGAGATACGACAGAAATTTTCATCCTGTAAATCAGCTTTGTGTCTTCCTACGTATACGCGGCAAATGTCGCTCTATTTTCGCGCGCGCGCGCACACACACACACACACACACACCCTCGCAAACGCAACGTGTTTGCGAAGAGGAAACATATTTTCAGTGGGAAATCAAATAGAAAATAATATTCAACTTAATAATTCAAACATGACGCGTATACACTAGGAAAAAAATTTAGTATCTCTAACAAAACTGTTTAGTTGAGACATTTTTTAATAGCAACCAAATATCTTGTTTTATATAACAAAATATTTAGTTGTTTCAACTAAATGTATACGCTGACTGATTGTTTTGCTATAGACACAACAAATGCATACATCAAAAATAATCTTGCGTTGTACATATGTATGTGTGTGTGTGTGTATGTGTGTGTGTTAGAGAATGGCGGTTGTTTAAGAAAAAATCGATCTTTGTACCGATCCAAAATCGGATAACTAGTAATTGATTTACTAAAAAGACCGGCCTAAGAGAAAGAAAGATTTCTGAAAAATCGATCTAAAAAAATCACTCACAGTGAGAGCTCATTTAAACATGCTTGCTCTTATTTTATAAAGCCGACGATGCACTGTCTTTATTTTCGTACTGAATCTAATAAAATCTACTATCATCATTGGATCTCACTAGATCCAGCACGATAACACACATCGTGTATCGCCGGCTTTAAGAAAGCGAAAATGTAAAATTTTAATTACTTCTGCAGGACAGTTTTACTAGCTCATCCTACACACAGACAAAGCAACATCCTGCACACAGACATTGACCCCAGTGTGAATTCTTTGTTAAACGAAACATTGATAAGCATAGCAACGGTCCGAAAATTGTTTCTCTATTGGAAGAAACGATGTGTACAAGAATAAAAGAAAAAGAATTGATTAAAAAAAAATTTGGTTTTCGGAAGAAAAAGTCGATTTTCTGAAAATCAAATCGAAATCGTTCATCGCTAAACTACATGTATACACATGTACACACATACACACACACACACACACACACATCTGTATATATAATAAGCTATCGAATATATTATACATGACATTATAGTCTGTCATTCTGTGCGAGATAAACAAAACGAGCACGTTGATGAATTCAACGAAATAATGTAATGAATCAGCAGAATCTGCATGTAAATTGAAATATTCAGCGCTGCGAGCATAAATTTCGCAATAGCGAATTTTTTACTACAATTATATAATGTAACGTCTGTTTTTATACATCGCGTAATTACAAACGAGGCAGAGAGGGGGGAGGGCACACACATGCACATCACACAGATGTATCTACTTCACGCACAAGCCAAAAGCCGCCGCGCTCAAAGTTCACAAAGAGGGAAACTTCGCTTAGTGTAAACTGGAAAGTTTGAGCTCGTTACTTGATATTCACGATAAGACTGAAGTGACGATGTATCGTGACGTTCATTAACTTACGAGCACCCGTTGTGCTCGCTGCGCCATGTTTTCCCAAAGTGGAGGAACGACGAAGTCTCGAAGATACTTAGGAGATAGGTGACTCTTTCCTGTCGAATAATGAAAATTTAAGGCAAGCGAGGGTCCGTGTTCTCTCCTTGTTTTTTTATTTTTCTTTCTTTCGAGCGGAGGCTCGCGAACAAACCCGATATCGAATCAAGAGCGATGATTTCTACGGAGCACGATTTGTAGAGCGAAAAGCGTCGAATTATGATTAACATCGTCGAATTGAGCTCGCAAGATTGGACAGCGCAATCAACCCGTTGCGCGTTTCTATTTTTGCGATTTGGAGAAAATATCGCGCCTATCCACGTTAGGTCGCTATATATGATATAAGGCAGCCGATAATTAACCAATGCGCAGGGATCAATTTCATTCGGGGAAATTTATGGCACCGTAAAATGAATTTTATGTGACAATCTGAAAGCGGCGAGGCGCTCCTAAAGCAGCGCCTTTTAATCTGGGTGACGCCTAAATCATCGCGTTAAGATAAAACCGAGAATACGAGGGCACGAGCCATTTAATTTTCCGAAGAAAGCGATATTGCGTGCTATAGCTCTGCTAATTACCTAATTCCGGTCACTTATCGCTTTGTCTCATCGAACGCAGCTATAGATAACCTTGTCGAAAACAGAACGAAGCGATGCAAACGCACTTAAATCGTAAATCACTTACATCGCGGCGCGTAAATACACGCAGTTTCACACGAGTGAGAAGCGTTCGAAATTCATGCCATGTTCACTCCAACTTCCTTGCACGAAATTTTCAACCAAGATTACGCACGTCGATTCTTTCACAACAACACAACGTCGTGAATCATTACGGTACGCGTGCGCGAACACAAATCGAAGCTAGCAGAAATCCGTTGAATAATTTATCCCGGAGGAGATAAATCGTTCCCCAATATGTCATCACGAAGTTCGATTGAGAACGGGTGGAAGTACTCACGACAAACACTCGCGGAAACCGGCGAGCCGGCGACTTCCACGAGAACGAGTCGAGTCGTTCCTGCTCCTGCCAACAACTGGATACAAGTGGCGGTCGTGTATTTTTCCGCAAAAGGAGCCACCTGGAGCGGCGAAGGTAAGTGAGTGAAAGGGCTTCCAAGTTTTGGATGGCTAGACGGATCAGATGGATGCCGAGATGTACGTCGAAATGGGAGCTGGCACGAGTGATTATCGGTGTCCAGGGTAAAGAAAAGAGTCTGTCTCGAGCGGACTGAGAGTGCCTTAACGTTATCAAGATGACGGTAAGCCTCCGGTAAGCAGGCGGCAATAAACCTGGCAATAAGACTGGCGATGAACATACTGATGAATAGCAATACGATATCGCTTAACGGCGGCGATCCTGAAAGCAATTTGGCGAGATGGTGTATCGCACAGGTCATTCGTCTGTCAGCTGTCATGCGCGAGATAATAAAAAAATATACGGCCCCGTTAATAGGAAGATAAACTGGGAGAATACGAGCGAACGTCCGATAATTCGCACGCTTTAGCGTGCCCGCGATAGCACTTAATATAGCGAATATAGCAGCTATATTTAGCGTTCATAAATGAAGAACGGACTTTCGAGACTCGGCATCGAGACGGGGGCGGAAAAATCGAGCGGAAACGAAACGGCGGATTTTCGCAGCCTCGACATCGTTGTCTCAATATTACACCGTCGTAGGCGTCCTCGGCGTTATGTGACATTTCCAATTTGTCCCAGTTTGCAGGATGGGTGTACTCATGCCTCGCGTGCAGGCAAATGTTACCAATATTAGAAAAGAGAGAGGTCGAGTTAGTCCGGATTTACAAGAATTCTAATATCGCTCGAAGGTCGGCCTAAAGTAGAAAAGTAGTTCGCACGATCGATGCTTAGTTTCGCGCTAAAAACCTAAGTCTGTGTAAAGGAACAACGATCGAGATGTGTACCGCGCAGCACGTCGAGATCATCCGGGAGAAAACGCCCCCGCGTCGCGTCATCACCGTCGTCGTCGTCGTCGTCGTCGTCGTCGCCGTCGTCGTCGTCGTCGTCGTCGTCGTCGTTGTTGTCGTCGTCGTCGTCGTCGTCGTCGTCTCGTTACTACAGTGCGCACAGATTTTATTCCGCGATGATTTTATACCGTACGCATCGTTGCGGAAGACTTTACTATATCTCTCTCTCTCTCTCTCTCTCTCTCTCTCATATTCGAGCGTTTCCTGCGGAATCTCGAAATGCGCCCCGATTTTCCTAGAAAAGACCTCGACGAACTGAGCATCAAATCTTAAACTTGTCGAGCGACGCCACCGCACGTCAATATCATCCGATAAGAACGAAAATAGCGACCGTCTAGGATTACTTTTCTCTCTGTGATAGATTCACGATTGCAGTGTAATAGGGTGAAATAGAAAGGATAAATGCCTGGAAAATAACAGTAAATGCAGTTACCCGATGTCGACGGGCACACACGAAGAGAGCGCTTCGCTTGAATTTTTGCCTTGCCTTTTCGCTGTTTATTTACCAGGTAGTTTGGAGAGACAAATTACAAGGCGAACAAAGAGATATCACCCGGAGCAATAGTATTACGCAAGAGAGAGGGAGAAAATATTGCGTCGTTTCTTCACACAGAGTTTCTCTCATATGTATTCTTGCCGGGATAAATATACGCGTTGTTACAATTCTCTGGTACAATTCTATACATTCGAGCAACTTTTGAAAACACATGCCGCACACACACGGTGCACAACCCGTCAAATCAACGACTAGACCGAGCTCTCGAGTCTCGATCGAGCTCGTAATTTCCCTTAATTTCCAAGTCCAAGATTTTAGCAATAATTAATGCTAATAGTATTGAGGAAGAATAGCCAACTCTCAGGATTACAGGGACGACGCGTCGTAGAGCGTCTCGCCAAGAAGAAGCGTCAATTATATATGCACGATACACATAGCAGCCCAAACGGTCTATAAACCGTCTAATATCTCTTAAAGAATTCATTTCAGAAAAAAAATTTTGAGAATTCAGAATAATAATCGTAAGGATTTTAAAACGATGTATCCAATGGTCAAACATCAGTTTGACCATGGCGTGTTACCAAAATCAGGTCGAGGTTTATTTCCTTCTTAATGGAAATCCTTATATTTTATTACATATTTTTATGCATGATGTCGAGATGTTTTCAAAATAATATAATAAAACTCATTTTTGTCGAGTACTTTTTGAACAGTCGTTCGACAAAGTTCAAAGTGGTTTCATTGTCGATATTTGTGTTATCTAAGACGCGTCACGTGGAGGCGCGTACAGTCATGTTAACAATTTTTTTCTATAAGGACTCTACGGTTTATCACTCCCTCACTATTTAACCCCTTGTCCTACAACAACGAGTGAGACTCGTGGTAAGAAATTTAGGCCAAAAACAATGAGCACGAGCCTGACTCGTGGTACTTCGTTCGAACCAAACGTAAACAACACGAGCCTGGCTCGTGGTACTTCATTCGGGACAAACATAAACAACACGAGTCAGACTCGTGGTTCAGTTGTTCTCGATATTTTCCTTACTTTAGTTGCGTGTAATTCTTCGTTACGTTCACACGTTTAGGTTATAATTCCCTAAAAGAATTAAACAACCCTTATACCTATCATGTCAGTAAAAAGAAAATCTAATATCGATGATAATTCCTTTCGTTGCGCCGAAATATACATGTCATAAGACGCATACATTTTGCGCGCAAGTTCGAGCACACGGCTAAACAGCTAAATGGCTCGACATGTGAGCGACCTTCTTGTTTATTGTGGCCCGAGCGATCGGGAGTTAGCGGGTAGGACAAGGGGTTAAGCCCGATCCACACTCCCCGCCATTATCCCGCTCACGCTCCATTCACAGTCTAATCATATTCCTGTGAGTATTTACATCATCGAATCGCTCACAGCTCGGTGATGCGACCTGCTCTCGGTCCGACCCCGAGACGATATATTGGGTTGGCAACTAAGTGATTGCGAATTTTAAATAAGAATGAAAATTCAAAATTTTAAATTTGCTTTTTTAAATTTTTTTCAATGCATGTATGCGATACATTGAGCTTCTCTGCAATATCACGTGTTGTGCTATGACGATCTGAATCGATAATGGCCTTGATATGGGTCTCATCGACTTCAACTGGACGGCCAGATCGTTGAGCATTTTTCAATGAAAAATCACCAGAACGAAATCTGGCAAACCAATTTTGACACTGCCTTTCTTCAGTTCAAGACTTCATTCCCATATACGGCACATAACTTCTTGTGTGCTTGCGATGCGTTCTTGCCCTTTCGGAAATAACACAATAAAATATGTCTGAAGTGCACGTCTTGCTCTTCCATTTTTAAATTGGGATAAAAACAAAACTAAAGAACTAATCGATATAATTTTTGTACTAAATGAAAGGTAGAAGTCCAAACAATAAGAAAAAAAATATAGGTTAGGTACTTTGAACACATTAACGAAACAAAAGAAAGTGTAAAATCCATCTGTCGACAAAATCCGCAATCACTTAGTTGCCAACCCAATAGTTTGTACCTTCCTGTTGTCAAGTTCGTCATAATTTTCTCCCGAAAAAATGACGCTATTTTCTGATGAAAATGAAAGAAAAAATGAAATAGAGAAAATGAAGAGCGAAAAAAAAAATAAAGAGAAAGATGAGAAAAGGATCAATGTGGGCTCATCCCAGTTTGATCGATAGAAGAATATTTAAAGGAGAATATTTAACATTGTATCTCCATTTACCAACGACACACTGCGAGAACAGACGGTGATTTGATCCAAAGCCTGTTCGCACTATCGGTGAGAGTCCAGACAAGATCAAATAAAATCCAGTAAAATATCCCGTCGAAGGATCGTTGCTGGAGCGAGACCGAAACTTGAGCATTATCCACGGTGTGAATACATACACCGTAAACAATGGAAATATATTCGACCAGACCGTGAGCGAAACGTGAACAGACCGATAGTGTGGATCGGGCCTTAATGACTCCAAACCCTCTCCACTCTGTGTATGTTCTAGTTGAACAAATGCTTCGTATAGTATCCGATTTCTTTTTATATATCCAAAAAAATAATCTAAAGGTGGTGATAAATGTGATGATCCGGATGACCATTCTATTGCATCACTTCTACCTATCCTCTTATCTGCAAAAGTACTATTTAAGATTCTACAAGAGTCCCGTTAACTTAAACTTAACATGAGACTATAAGAAACATAAACATGAAAGTGTTATTTTTAATTAAAGAATTCTTCTGATAAGCCCAGACCTAGTTTCTGAAATGGAGCGTCATGCTTTTTAACGTTATCCAGCAGCTTGTTGTTAGAAAGACGTTAGATAAAGATTACAAGGATGCAATTATTGTTGCGTTTAAAATATCGCTGAATGAGGCGGAAAAAAGTATTGTTTGCACGATGCATGGATGGTGGTGGCCGAGTTAGATCATACGCGAAAGTAACGAATTTGTCTAACAATAGTTTAATTAACAATAGGCATCCATAATAATACGTAATAAATTGATAATACGTAATACATTAATAATACATATTCAAGCCGTAATATTCTATTTCAAAGCCTACCAAAAAACAGTGACACAATTTACAGAAACAACAGCAGTCAGAGATCGATCGCGCAGTGGAAGACAAACATCGACAACAGGTGACGATAAGAATTTGGAAGTTCTGCAAATATTAGCGGAATACTTTCACGATAATACGAGTATTTGCTCAAAACATAAAACAAACAAAACACACAGCAGAAAAAGTCGGAAACATGAAATTCTTTAAAAAAAAAAAAAATAAAATTAACCTTGACCTGATCTTGCTAACGCCATTGATATTATTCAAATTGATATTTGAATTTGATGATTAACATTAAATACGTCGTTTTAAATCCTATGTCTGAAACATTTGTTCCTCAAATGCATTGTTTACGAAATATTTCGACCGTCTCTAGACTTTTGGACCACTCTGTGTATATATATTCGCCGTCATTGGGCGTTTTTGGCACGACAGTGCGCTTTACTACCCTTTTTCATTTTCTCTGGAGAGATCGATCGATCCACGCCGTAGTACTTTTCTCAGTCGGCGGTCCACGCTATCGTCTACGCTAATCGCCGAATGACCCCGTTGAGACGAGCCGCGATCGTGGATGGGCGGTTCCACAAGCAAGCCTTACGGCAAAGTACAACGCGAGAAAATTCAGCGAGCAAGCCCGAGAGCTCGCGGAGGATACGCCTTCTTCTCTGTATATCTGTAGACCTTTTCTATGCGAGAGCCGTTAAATTCAAGGGCGCACCTGTACAGTTCCGCGCTATTGGCGGCACTCTTCGGGGTCTTATAGATTTGTTTCCCGTATGCTGCAGGAGAAACGCGAAGAATGCAAAGTACGTGATCACATGACGCTCTCATCGCGTCGGATTTCCAATTTGCTTACTTTCTAATATAAATATATGAAAAAGAGAAACGTCACAGATAAGGCAGACATCAAGATATAAAATACTGCGGTAAATAAGAAATAAAAGTTATAGAAAAGTTTGAATTTACAATTCAATTCTTTCGTAGGAATGTTAAAGTGAGCGAGCTCGAGTAAATTTCAACAATCAATAGAGCGCGCAGTTTATGAATTTAAAAATAATTATAATTTAATTTTATCGCTTCTTTAAAAATAATTATAGCTTAATTTTATCGCTTTTTTATGCGATCTTATCATGAAACAAACGTATCTTTATCTTGAAACAAAGAGACACATTTACTCGGTTGGAACAGACTTGCATAAATCGAGGGAAATCTTATCGCGCGGAGACTCTGAGGAATATATCATATATTGCCCCTATTTGCATCGATATATTGTAACAATACTTCCCACGCGTACGCGCGTGTGAAACCTGAAGAAAGAGACGCACACTGGGAGAAAGCGCGCGCTTTCCAATCCCGCACGTAAATATTCAGGAACGTTAACAAGGCGGTGCGCGGAAGAATCCCTTCCGCGCACCGCTTAATCTGTATATAATTGACCTGTAAAGCAAGCCTCCTGGTGAAGACGAAAATTGCTCCCGCGTCGACGTAATAAATACGTAAGAGTAACAAACGCGCAAACAAACGAGACTGTTGTCTCTTTCGTTCTGTAACGAGCCGATCGTCCCGCGGCGTAACGCCGCGCGAGCGCGATCGATAACGTGGCGAGTTACATGAAGCGCCCCGCACGATTAGCCGACAGGTGTACATAAGTAACGGGTAACAGCAGACTGCGAAACTCAATCGACGAGATCGGCCGTGGCGAGAAGCGGGACTTTGATGCGCGAAGGAGGGAGCACGCGCCTAACTTTCCCCCCGCATCCCGCACCCCCCTCGGCCGCAACGCGACCTTCGCGCCAAAGACACGAGTCCGCGCGTTTCCTGCGCGCAGGGCCGAGATTCGATTCGCCATTAGCCGTTTCGGCTTCTCCTTTCAAAGCGAACATATATCGATCGACCTTCCGACAACACCCGGCCGCACGAAAGTACGAGTTCCTCCATTCGCGTACAACCTTGCACCGAGACTACTGGCAGCAGCAGGAATTTGTCCTGTTCTCGAATAATGCCTGGGCGGCGAGTCGCCCTGTTGACATTCCGCGATCCTCGGACTGTCGCAAGCAACAAGGAATCCGCCGAGATCATGCCGACTTCCCAAAGAATGCGTCCGGCTGATTATCGATCTGCGCTCCTACGTCGCTGCGCGTAATTCGCGTTTTCCGCGCACGTGCGCGTCTGCATTTTGTACGCGGCCCTTTTCCCGCGGTATGATAACGCGGAGAGAGTGTCGTTAAAAATACACAAGAGAGCGTGAAAGTTTAAATCCCTCCCTCGCTCTCGGGGTTGGATCTCGAGCGCGGATCGCGTGACTACGCGGATGTCCGGGGGGTTGTCCGCAATTTTCCAGCGGCGATACTTCGGAAGTGAACTCACCAAGGCCGCGCTTAAACAGAAACTTCCGACAAAGGGCTCGGTCGCGGGTCGATCGTCTCGATCATCTTCCGCACGAGCCAGCGAAAGACTGCAAGAACAGCTGGATGATTTTCTCCCTTACTAGGCGCGAAAGAGACCTTCTACCTTTCGCGCCACCGCGCGTTTGATGTAACTTCTACAAGGTGCTTTCGCGACCAAGTCCTTCAAACTTCAATCCAGGCAGTTTCTCGATATTTTGTTGCCCGAAATACCGCCAACACGAGGCGGTGCACGATTCACCCGAAAGTTTTTCTTCCGATTTTGTGACATAACGTAAAGCGAGACCAGTCGAGTGCCTGGAATGAAATTTCGCACAGAGAGAGAGAGAGAGAGAGAGAGAGAGAGAAAGAGAGCAAGCTCGCGCGATTACTCTTTATGAATTTCACATTTAATCTTTTAACGCCCGACTTTTTTATAAGTGTTTTAAGAACAAAATTTGAGTTTTTTGAACTGAGACTATAAGTAGACTGATAACCAAAAAAAATATCAGATTTTTATATTGATTTTTTTGTATCGTTCGTTTTTTGTTTGTTGGTAATTGGTTAATGGACTTGGATCCTAAAAGCATATACGAAATGAGCAACCTATACAGAGAGAAATGAAGGGTAATCTATACGACATAACTCTGATAGTCAACTTGACATTGTTGATCTGAAACTTTACTATATTCGTGAGTGAAGTTTATCACTCAGAGCGTCAAGCTTACTATTTCGGAGGAATGTCTTATAGATCATCACCATTTAGATAGCCAATCGTCCCTTCATTTTCCGCCGCATAAAAAACTGTAGGTCATCGTGTCCACCATATTGGATTCGCCATTTTGAATTTCTGTATTCTTTTAATTTCACATTTTGCGTCTGAGAAAGCTTCCAAATGTATAAAATTATAACAGATACCAGAATCTATTCATTTATAGTGCACTTCTGGATGTCAGTAACAATGCTAACTATGCCTACTTGGAATTGTTTGACAAAACATGTTATCATTAAAACTGTGCTAAAAGCAGACTAAACCGAATCTACCATTATATACCATTTTTATATCTCCTTCTCTGACCAAGTTATGGATTCTTAAATGCGTTTCTGGTAACTGGTAGTTACCAGTAGGCGTTAAAGGGTTAATATCGTAAATGCGAGAAAAACGCGCGAAAGTTGCGAAGCCGTCTGTCGTCGTCTTCGTATTGTCGTCGTTCAGTCATTTAAATCGATAAAAGTGTTTCGATAAATCGACAAACGCGTGTCGATATAGTATCGAGGGCTTGCGAAAGTTCGCCGGATCTCCAGCGCCGACGCGCTATTTCTCTCGACGAAGCGAATGCCGAGTCGAATATTAAAAAAACATCCGTCCTCCATCTCCGCCATTTGCTAAATAACCGTCTAATTTCGCCTCTATAAAATTACTCATCCCTCGAGCCGATGAACTTTTAGCGGCACTTTTAGCGAGCTTCCGACACTCTCAGCTATCGGAATGAAGCAACGTACACCACGGTGCACCACTCGCTTGAAGCTGCAAAATCGTCGATTCGACGTGGTTTAGCACAGCGACATTTTATCGTTTCGTCCGCATTCACGCCGCACGCCCCCCCCCCTCCCGCCGTCGAAGTCACGCGCACGGAGCGCGTCGTCAAGTTGTACACGCGCGAGTCGCACACGCGTCGTAAAAGCAAAACTGCGCGAAGATACAGGCTGCGACGACGACGACGACGACGACGGCGTTCCGTGCGGCCGTGCGCCCGGAACGACGTCGGGATTATAAGCGTCTTCGCGTACGCTGTCTTCCCGACGTCATTCATGGAGGAGCGTCTTGCTCGTAAATAGCAGCGTCGGCGACGTTATAACGTCGTCGCGAAATAACGTCGTCGCAGCTCGTGACGCGAGGGAGAGAATACACGCCGGCGAAAAAGCCAAATTACAATTCCGACGTCCTTCGGAAGGATCCGCGGCGTCGAGACTGCTGCCGGCGACATCGTCGTCTTGACCTCCCACGTACGTGCCGTTTCTTACCCCGTGTCTTATACGGAACAGTGCGAGCTTGGCTTGGGATTTAAGTGCGCAGCGAATTCTCCAGTCGACTGTTACGAGAGAAAAAGAGAGTGGAGGGGGGGAGAGAGAGAGAGAGAGAGAGAGAGCGCATTGTTATACGGAAAGAAAACATAAAACGGAACAATACGAAGATGTCGTAAAGTGTCGTTTACTGGCAAAAACTAGGAACTGGAATAAAGTTCGATTAAAGCGGCACACCCCGCTTAATCTGTGCAAATTTATGAACCGTTGCGAGACTGCCTGCATGAGAGGGTGAAAAAGACACGGCGCAATGACCAGATTTACTAGTCGCGCGCTGATCGCGCTAATTTCGTACCGTCGTCGTGTATTACGAATGAAGCAGCTCCGAGACAGGTCGGAGGCATTTTTCTCGCCAACTCTCTCTCCCTCACGCACACTCACGCACACGCACGAGAAGCGGCTCGTATAATAGTAATTGACAATTTTGCCATGGGTGCAAAAGCCGCACTTCGACAGGATTCGGCGAATTATGTCATAGACTCGTAATGAGAACATCAAAGCGTAATGGCATTCGTTATACGTAATGTTGTGTATCTCAACATGAGTTGATGATTTACCAATGTTTGTCGTCGCAAAGGTTGATGGACACACAAGCCATCCGCGTCAGGTTATATACAGTTGTCGCGGGGCAAATAACTCGCCCTCGGCTGAAATTCGCAGCCGAAGTGAAAAAGGTGTTCGAGCACAAGCCGATCACTGAGTGAATTTTGTTGTTTGAACAGAATCTCCTGCGACACGCCGGACACGCGTGTCTTCCGACTCGACGATTCGATAGTTACACAAAACGAGAAGAATGCTCACGCACACGACTGCGCGCCGCAGCGACTACACGCGTCTACTCAGAAAACTCAACTACTACTACGACAAAAAAGTACACAAGTTGCTTCTAAAGATTGCCATCCTCAACTTGTGAGCGCAGTTTCGCGACGGGCCCTTGCAAACGGAGCCTCCGCGGTAACATTTTGTCGTTTGCAAAAAACGATCGTTCACGATCGACGTAACGCGGATGACGCGGAAACAACGCGCTTCGGCTTTGTGTCTTCAATTATAGCCGGTAAACATAGCGCGTGTATCGTATCGATTCCGCAGATTAGCACGCGTGACAGTGCACCGCGTATGTTCACCGAGCAGTTCAATAGGGCTTTTTCAACGCACCACGCTGCTTTTGAGAAAAATATCCCGAGGAACGGGAGAAAGTGCCGGAGAAAACTCGCGGTAGAAAGTATTTGGCGTATCCAATCGATACGTCAGGACGAATCCGTGAAACGTTGCACGATAACTCGGGGGAAAGAGCGACACTTCTCGCGAAAGGATCTTCGAGATTCCTGCGTCGAGCGGGAAACGACCCTATAGGCGTCTAGAAGGCGTGCGATTCAATCTGCGAGATGGGAATGCCCGTAAAATACGAAGAAACGTATAAATGGAAACGTAAATAAGAACATGACAATTATTCGTACATCGTTACACGGCTAAGTTAAGGCGATTAAGTTAAGGGGGTAACATTTGAGCGAACTCCTGAAAATACAGAGTAAGTTTGGGAATTTTTTGTAGTTAAGCAACAATATAGATGGAAAATTGGCTCGAAGGCCTCTAACGTGCATACTTTAAACTACACAAAACAATTTTTTGTTATTATTTTCCCTCAAGATGGCAGCGTTGAAGCCCTCCAAGTAAAAACACGAGTTTTCCGAATTGGCTTGCAGCAGAACTTTAACAAATTTCATCCGATCCACTCGAAATTTTTACAATAGCTGCTAAACTAAATTCTCTGGAGAAGTGACACGTGACTTTTACGATCGGTTTAAAACTTTTGCTATTATAACAATATTTTTACACTGAATTTCTTCAGGATAAAACTGAAACTTTTCTCCTAATGTTCACCATTTCTACAAAAATCAATATTTTAACATATACGTGTGTAGATTAACAAAATCAATATTTTAACATATACGTGTGTAGATTAACAAAAATTTTGCCTTTTTGTCCTTTTTGAAAGTGTACAGCATTTCTGCTGCAAGCCGCGGCCGGGGACCCATGAGAAAAATGCGATTTCACTTGGAAAGCTTCAGCGCCGCCATCTTGAGACTTAAAATAATAACAAAAAGTTACTTTGTGTAGTTTAAGGTATGCACGTTAGAGGCCTTCAAACCAATTTTCCATTTATGTTGTTATTTAATTACAAAAAATTCCCAAACTTACTCTGTATTACCTCTTAATATATCTAGGTGAAGCGGTTAAAATTGTACGCATGAATGAAAGCTCAATTTACGACATATGAATGAGGAAAACAAAACATGTGTGTCAGAGGCAAAAAGTTGCAGAAAGGGGGGGGGGGCTGAAATCTCTGAATCATGAATGCTCTCTGTATATGTTAACGAATTGATAAAATCGAATCGTGGAGGAAAAAACGAGAGATAAAATTGGAGATATTTCTTTGTGTAAATGATAAAAAAGCTGGCACAACAGAGAGAGAGAGAGAGAGAGGGGGGGAGGGGGAAGGGGATAAACGAAAATGTCAAATGGAAAAGATTGTTCAGATTTTTCACGATTCTGATCGATCGATCGATCCGAAACCAAACGGAACGTTCCGACCGATCTCCCTTTTTCTCTCTCTCTCTCTCCCTCTCTCTCTCTGTGTTTTTCTTTCTCTTTTCCCTTCTTCTTATTATTTTATTTTGTAATCAGTCGGATTCGCTCTCGTGGAAGACATCGACGGACAATAAAAATTTACGATCGATGCAATTACCCGGTCGACGGATGTTAACCGTTTATCGCGGGTCAGATTGGCAAATCTTATATAAATGCAGATACGAGTCCACATTCCGTGCGGAGATATTACTTGAAATTTCAGAAGTGTCCCGTTGAGAAACCTCTCTCTCCTCTCTCTCTCTCTCTCTGTACTTTTTGCACGCTTGTTGGCTGCTCTGCCAAATTGGAATATCATCCATGCACACAAAATTTTATACCATAGTTGTATGACTGCGTAGCCATGGATTGCTAAATTATTACACAATTCACTGCATAAGGTTGAGTCACAATTTTCTGTCAAACACTGTATTCTCTATGGTGTTCAACCCCGAAGTGTAAATATATATATAACTCTAATTCTAACTCTCTCTCTCTCTCTCTCTCTCTCTCTCTCTCTCTCTCTCTCTCTCTCTCTCTCTCTCTCTCTCTCTCTCTCTTTCTCTCTCTCCCTCTGTCCGCCCGCATCCCCATTCGAACGCGGTCGAGCGATTCATCGCGTTCCTTTCGCCGACTTATCACGATTGATATCGAGAGAGAAAAATGGGAGAAATCACATCGGCGCGGAAGCCGAGCATTTCGCAGTCAAATGCCGCAGAGTGTCTCGCGCCGAGTTCCTCGATTAACGAGACTTCAACGATCCGCTTGTCTTCGCCTCCGCCCCTCGCGAATCTGTCGCACCCTGCGTAAGAAACGCACCCTGCGTAAGATCGTGACGCGTGCCACACGCATATCCCGGCGACGGGACGCGCCCTTCCGATTCTGTCGGCACTTTCGGACGAGAGACGAGCGTGCACGTTCGCGTCTCTCGCGTGTACAGCTTGAGCTTACACGTGAACTCTCGCACGCTCGATAGCTCCGCACGTTGAATGAGTACCGGCTGACGAGGTGATGGATTACCGTATGTTAACGACGTCGTCGGCGCGCTACAAGCTACAAGCTAGCCTTTGGCGAATCGGGTTACAAGGCAGCGCTTAATCAATTATATGAATGTTGAAGCAGCCAGAGCTCCCAAGTAGGCTTTAATCAGCGAAACTTGGCGGGACCTTTCGAGACTTCCGTCTATTCTGACCCCGAGGCCGCCACCGGGGGAGGGGCGGGGGGGATTTCCCATTCGGATGCGACCGACCGCGATGCCGAATCCGATCCGCATCCCCGAGCTGTGCTCGGCGAGCGAGCAGCGAAGGGAGGGGGGGGGGACGTAAAAGAACAGTAATCCCGTTGAACCAGCAACAATTGTAACACCGCGTTACCGACGACAATATTCCGCCGTAATTTCCGTCACGCGCGGGCACGTTACAAACGCGTTGTTTCATTAATTTTTCGAGCAGCGTTCTCCTTCGTGCGCGTATCGGAACGTCAAGCAAGACCAAGATCAATTAACGCACACATGCGAGAGGTCACGAGTAACCGAGCATTTATTTACAGGTCAATTGGCTGGACGATCGTTGAAAACACCATCCAACGACGAACCGAGCGCGAAAGGTGGCTCGTGCTTTAAGACGCGCTGTTTCTTTTTTCGCGAGCGGGATGTTAAGCGAAACTAACTTATCGTATCGCCGCATGTCTCGCGGCAGCCACGATTTGAGGGACACGCAATTTCGGGAGTCGCGTTCACGTGATATACCGTCAGTTATATACGAGATCAAACCGAAATGATCCAATTGTCAATGTCTACGACTGACAAAACTCGATTCTCTCTTTGCTTTTATCGTTCCTATAAAAGCCATCGACTAGAATGGAAGCTGCCACGATTCAGCGCGTTCAAGCGTTTAAACGCATCACGAATGCACACACACACACACACACACACACACACACACACACAGAGCCGAAGACCGAGAGGAAGCGCAAGAGTCGATGAAATACATTCCGTCGCGATCGCGTCAAGACGACGACGGACACTGCTGTCGCGATTTCAAAAGGGAAAATCGCGCGATGAAAGGAAACGCGTGATTGAAGAAAAATTCGACTCGATCGACGGACCAAGATGCTCTTCTCGTCCCCGTCAACTTATCGGAAGTTTGACATTTCGTGCTGGCCGCTTTTACTCGCTCCTCAGACAAATTTGTCCGGGAAGTGAAGCGACGTTGCGATCATCGATCGCGAGCGGCTCGTGGCGTAATCATTAGCTCGAGTCCGAATCATCATCGGATGATGATTAATGATCACGATGATCGTTCGTCATTCGTCGCCACGGCTTATCTTTCGGCTGATTTTGTGCACGTGCCACACACTCGCACGAGGCATTTTCGAACAAACCTGCATACTTGAGCAGATGGAGAAAAGATCTCGAGAAAATATATTTCAGTGTTATTAATAATCTGTCGAAACTTCGATCGAAACCCAATTCCCCGGCGCCATGATACGCGCTTCTGCCTGCCAACGAACGTCAACTTGACCGAAGAGTCCGTCCGTGCTCTCGTGGATACGAAAGAAAAAGACGAAAGAACGACTCGCGTGATGCGCTAATTTCGCTGTTCCTACGATTTCTCTTTTTCTTTTTTCTCTCCTTCCACGCTCTTTCTTTCTCTCTCTCTCTCTCTCTCTCTCTCTCTCTCTCTCTCTCTCTCTCTCTGTTTCTCGCAACCACGATTCGACGCGAGCTTCACTCTCTCTCGCAAGAAGGCATGATCGTGAGATCGCAAGCGTCTAAATCTTCCACACGCACATTAAATCATCCCCGTCGCTCGGGATTAAAGATTCATCTATCTTCGTGTCCTTCTCGCTCCTTCACTTGTCACATGTCCAACGGGAAGGAGGCGTCACAGAGAAGATTGTATCATTAATCGTCTACCCCCGACTTGGATCGTTAGCGGATCGCGAATTCGGACACTCGCCCGATCGAGAGAAAAATTCGCGACCGCATGCGGAACGCGCGAGATCCAAATAAATTTTCGAACGTCGCGCAGCAGCCAAGGACCCAGCGAGCGAGCAAGAGAGAGAGAGAGAGAGAGAAAGAGAGAGAGGGAGGGAGGGAGGGAGGGAGAGAGAGAGAGAGAGAGAGAGAGAGAGAGAGAGAGAGAGAGAGAGAGAGAGAGAGAGAGAGAACGATCGTTCTCCGGGCTAGGTCATACCACGCGGCTGCACGGTTCTCTTCGGTGAGCCTCGCAGCCGGCACACCTCAAGACCCATCAATCAGGGCGGTTAGTAAGCGAGGCGCGATCGCTAATCCGCGAAGCGCAATCTCGCTGGTCGCGCGTACCGGCAATGCGTAAGTCGTTCCCTTATCTGTCGTCTGGCAGGAGGATGGTTCCGTCCATCGCCTCTCTGGATCGTATCGTATCCCGAGGATCGATCGTCGTGGGGTGCACACGCGCTGACCGGTTGCGGCACACGGTATCCCGCACACGGATTGCACAGATCGCACCTGGTAACGTATCCTAGCGCTGGAGCGAGATAGACACTGTGTCACGAAGCCACGGCTCGAAGACGAACCCCTCTCTCTCTCTCTCTCTCTCTCTTGCTCTCTTCCTCTTCCTCTAACCCTGCGCAAGGTCGAAAGGAGAGAAACTTGGGTTCGCGTGCGGCTACGTGCGAGAGCGAGAGCGTAGTACGCGAACAGACTCGACTCCTCGTACCCACCCGTTCGGCGGGGTGACCGAGTGGCGACTGAGACTCACCCTGCGTGGTGGTGGCGGCGCTGACTACCCCCGAAAGAAGAAATACCGAACCCCCACCCGACCGTAGCGTCGCGCAACCCCCGACGCGTCTCGCCCTTTTTCTCGCTCTCTAAGTCAGCCGCGCGACGCGCCGCGCCGTCTCCTTCTGCTGGCCGACGGACGACGCCAGATCGACGTTGAGTAGGGTCGGGGTCAGGTCGGGTCGGATAATCTGATGACAAACCGACCGACTGACCGACCGACCGACCGACCGACCGACCGACCGAGCAGCGGCTTGCAATCAAAAGCCGGTCAGTGTATAACTACCGAATCAGTCAGATGCGGCGATAACCGCCGGCAATTTCCATGCCTAGCGCTGCAACCCTTTCACTGTCAAGTGCGGGATGCACGTGACCCGCTGACACGTAAACTCGCTACTTCTAACGTTCGCCCCGAGCCCGGCCGCGTAGGGTGGCGGCAACTGTCCCCGAGCGGGACTGGTCACTTTCACCCCGGTGCTATACGCCGAGATATACCGATGCTTGCCTTTCGCATCATACTTCTTTCCTCTTTTCACCCTTGACCGTGACGCACCGACTTGCTTGTCATGCGGCGCAGCGCGGCGCGGTGCGGCGCGGCGGCAGCGACACCGATAACGCGGCGTATATTCACGACGATGATAACTGACAACGCGCCTTTCATCACGCTTTCGCATCACGCGATATCTCTCTCGCGGGCTCGACTCGCGACGGGCGAGCGACAGGATTTTGCCAAACTTTACAATTCTGTTACGCCATTAGCGATCTTTCTTAGCGCGGTGCTGCTGTTGCTGCTGCGAAGCACCGCGGCAAAAAGTGGCACGGTTCATCAAGGAACTTTTACGATGAGAACTTCTGTAATCACCGGGTGTAGATCCATCATTTTTAATCGTCCAAGTTATTTATACTAGCAATATTGCTCTGTAGGACTTGATCGGGCCGTGGTGTCTCGCGTATATGAGTGTGCGTGTGTCCCGAGCGTGATATCAAAAACATGAGATGATCGCGGCGCCGTGTTACATAATTAACGAAACTAACGAGCGAGAAACTTTGTCTGTCAACGAAACTCCGTGGATTCCCGCAATTTTGCGTTACACGCCTCCGATTAATAATCCGTTCCCGATGCGAGCGAGCGAATTATTTAGACACGATCTATAGATGCATCCTCATTAGGAAAACGTCATTAGTATCATGACGCATCGTGCATTTATTAGGATAATGGAGGAACCGTGGACTCGCGCAAGAGCATCGCCGCGCGAGATGCAACGTGAAAAAGGGATGGAACGTGAAACCGCGTCGTAGGGAGAGCGAAAGAGAAAGAGAGACGGCAGTCGCGCGCGATGCGCACGTGTATGCACGGCGAAGGAGAGCACAGAATGCAACGGCGCTCCTCCATTGTCCGGGTCAATGGAAACGCACGTCAAGAGACGGGGATGGCCTTACAACTCCGGGGCAAATTACAACGTACAGCTACGTGAGCTACGTTTAACCGAAAACTTGGCCAACGCGCGGATGCGCTCGTTAACGAGCTTTTCATTCTCGTCATCTTTTTTATTCTCTAAGAGACCGTTTTCATTCTCGTCACATAATACGGGAAATACATGCACTCGCGCAACGACGAAGGTGCGCACGCCGACGAGACGATGCGTCAAATGTAACGTTAAATTCTCATTATCAACGCTTTAAGTGACCTAGCAAATAATAAGCGCGATAAAATCATATTATCATTCTTATCAGCGCGCGTGCGAGAGAGAGAGAGAGATAATTATTACCGCGTTCCACGAGTTTTAGGAAATTACGAAGCACGCCATTACAAACAAAAATGATAACAACAAGTGGAGAGGAAAAGAAGTCTGTCGGAACAACAGATATACGAAGTTGGGTGTACGCTGAGCGAATGAACAAATAAATAGCGAATGCAAATTTTCCGTTTTACGACTAAAGAAATGTGTTTTCCTTAATGAATCCAAACAGAACAGAAGTCTTATTCGTACCCGCGTTGTATTTATTAATTCATTAATGATAAACTTTACCAAAGAAAGCTTGTGTGCAAATATACCAAACGCCCACTTGTTCGTTGTATGTTCGTTCAATATATATATATATATATATATATGTATATTAGCTTTAAACATTCGCTTGCATTATGGCCAGTCGTAAGAAAAACAGTTGTTTTCAAAGTCAACATTGTTTTGAACGGATTAAAAAATAAATACAAACAAGAGATAAGTCGCGAACTCGCGCGGATCGTCGTTATTTTTTCCGAAAAATTTACCGCGCTACGACAAAACTTGAAAAAGTTTCTGGAGTCGAAAGAGATTGCTTTAAAAAAATTGTCCCGAATTTCATTATCTGTTTTTTCTGATGTCCTAACGTCAAATCGCGAAACTTTGCAACGAAAAGTCGTATTCTTCGTAATTATTTTACATCTCAATTTTTTTATGTACCATTAATTACGCATATTTATGAAACATTTTTTCTGTATAATCTAAAATATATATTATATCTATTAAATTATATTATATTATATGTAATATAATAAAATTATATATACATGTAAATATATATATATATATATAAATTTTTATATTACATATTTTTCTAGATATTGATTTCCTAGAGATTCACTGCTTTCTATTACAGAAACAAGAGCCAAAGTACTTCGTTCGGAGTTTATGGATATCGTGACAATATTTCGAAGATGCGAAAAAGAACCCTGTAGTGCTAGACAAAGAGATATCAGCAATTCGACGAGGATAGGAAGGTCGCGATCGAAGACGTTGAAGGGAGGGCGCCACCTCGCCGGCAACCTCATTTCTATCGGCTCCTCCTGGCCGCGAACTGGTTCCTAGCGATAGCCCTCGTGCCAATACTTACTTGCACTTTTTGAACAAAAATGCTAAAAAGTGTACATTAATTTAACAGTATACGGCGCCATGATATCGAGATGTCTCACGGAGCCGCGCGTAGAAAATACAGGAAACAAATAGAAAGAGGAAGAGAGAGCAAAACGAAAGCGGCAGAGAACTCACAATTATTCCCATCTGTCAAATTAAATATCGTAATTTCACGTAGTATCACTCAGAAATTTCAGAAAAGTAAGACTACAAAGCGTCGTCATTCATTATATCCGTGTGGCCGATTGAATGGCCGAGAATCTGACATATTGGAAATGTGAGAAGAAAGTGTTTAGCCAAATTCAATTTTCTCACAGCTCTACGATTAACCGTTCGTTGCGTCTCTTTGTTACATTCATACGCGATAAAGACGTGTCATCGTCGATAAAAATTTGACATTAAGTTAGACCCCATTCAATTCCACTCTGATTGTATTCAACTACCGAGACGAGCGAAAGAAGCATAAAAGTTAATGAGATCTGCTCTGATGCGCAAATATGTCTATGTAATCGTTCATAAATTAAACATCAAGGAATTCTCTGTGGGCAATATATCACGCACGCGCACCTTCGGCTAGAAAACTTTGAGTCGCCTATTCAGTAAAGCTCATTTGAAATGCAAATACCATATTTTGCCAAATATTGGCCTGTTTGCGAATACGATACACAGCCAACTGCTTAACCAATTTCGTTGGGATATAAATTATATCCATCCATATAATTATCGTAACCGCACATTGTAAGGAATGAAGAGTTTTTCAGATTAATACACAATGCTTTTCACATTAAATGCATGAAAATCGTCGCATATTGTAGCATAAGACTGATGTACATACATTATTATTTAAACATTCTTCTGTACAACTCGTAAAACTAAAATTGTCCTGACTACAATAGCATCGTTAATCATTGCGATGACAATGCAAGCCGCAGTGAACGAAACTAGAAGACATTTGTCGAGTGCAAAATTATCAACCAAATGATACATGTACAGGTTGCGTAAAAAGTTCGCGGAGCGGCATCTATAAGTAAACGGTAGAATTATAAATTGTAGTCGGTTATATAGAATCACTCTTCACATGAATCTAGGTTAGGTTTCATTTCCATCTGTCAATTCTTTCTGTGTTTACAAGCCAATTGAAGTTGACGTGTGATAGTATATTTGTTTGCAATGGAAAATTTGAAACAGCGTGCAGTGATTGAGTTCTTTGTTAAAAAAGGTTTAAAGGTAATGGAAATTCATTCCGAGATGGTAAATGTGTTAGGGGAGTCTGCTCCTCCAAAAACAATGATTTGTAAACGGGCACTTGAGTTTCAGCGTGGTCGTACAAGCATTGAAGATGATCCGCGTAGTGGACGTCCAACAAGCGCATCAACACCAGAAATCATTGAGCAAATACATGTTATTGTTTCTGAAGATCCAAGTATGACTACGCGTGAAATTGCTCATACCATAGGCATTTCAGATGAACGGGTACGGCATATTTTGCATAAAGAATTACAAATGAAAAAGGTGTTTGGAAAAGTGGTGCCGCATACGTTAACAATTCAACAAAAACTCGCTCGAAAGCAAATTTCTCAGCGTCATTTGGATCGTTTTAAGAAGAATACAACCGATTTTGTGCGTCGTTTTATAACTATGGATGAGACTTGGATCTATCACCATGATCCTAAATTGAAACAGGAACGTTTACAGTGGACTGAAGCTGGATGTTCAGCTGCAAAGCGAACAAAGTATAAAAGATCGGCAAAAAAGGTTTTGGCATCAGTTTTTTGAGATGCTAAAGGGATTTTGTTAATTGTCTATCTGGAAAAAGGTAAAACAATTAACTCTGAATATTATTGTAACCTCTTGGATCAATTGGACGCAAAAATTCGTGAGAAAAGACCTGGTTTGCAGCATAAACAAATTATTTTTCACCAAGACACCAACGCACCTGCTCACAAAAGCGTTTTGTCAATATCTAAATTCAATGAATTGAAGTACAAATTGCTTGATCATCCACCGTTTTCGCCAGATTTGGCACCCAGCGATTTCTGTCTGTTCCGAAACCTGAAACAATTCCTCCGTGGAAAGCATTTTTTGTCGAATGAAGAAGCTGTAGCAGCCGTAGAGGCATAGGTTTCGCAGACCGTCCAGAAACACACTTCCGCGATGGAATAAAATTATTGGAGAGCCATTGGGCCAAGTGTATTGAAGTTAATGGAGACTATATTGAAGAATAAAGTCATTTGTAGAATTAGGTATTCTTTATTTCAGTTTCGCTGCGCGAACTTTTCACGCAACCTGTATTTAGGTTTTGTCTAGCTGTATTTCAAGATAGCTGCTTTTACTGATACATTTTATTAAAATATACATAAATATGTTCGTACGCGTGCACACGTGTTTGAATATTCTTTCGTGTCGAAATAAAATCGCGACTCCTTCGGCTTATCGTGTAACATGAGCGATCACGTTTTCGGCAATTTCAAATATAACTTCATATTAATCGCACTTTTCTCTATCGAAAACACGGAGATATGCAAATCCGTCCGCTCGTAAATTTCACGGTGTCTGTCGTTTGTCAAATAGAACGTGCATAGCAAGTGATTTGGATGACGGTCAAATGAAGCCACGCGTTAAGTTGCCGTTAAGCATTCAAAAATCGCACGTAATTAATTTTGAGCGGGAAGAAAAATAGAAAAAAGAAAATAGAAAATCCCTTAGCCGAGCTTTCGCGGAGTGGCGTCGCGCGATCGAACTCTATGATATATTTCCTTGCCGCACCTGTTAAGAAATGTTCTTGTTTTTCGATCCCTAATCCAATTGAGAGAGCGGTTTTTTCTTATCTGAAACTCGAAAATCTGCACGCAACGACGCGACGCGAGACAAAAAAATCACAAAACATAAAATGATAATGCCAATATCGGGACATACATATCTGATTCCAGACATTCTTATTTTTCGTCTTTAAGGCTCCTGAATATACATCGCAGCCACATCTTGATTTATAATAAAGAAATAAAGAAATTTATTCAAAACAGGAAATGACATTTGCACAATCAATTAAGCACATTTAAATATAAAATATTTCGGACACTCACCTATCACTCTACAACAATCGAAGTTACCGTAAGATTAACCCGTGACTGCTGTGAAGCCATTTTAAGTACGCACACACTGTTCACCGGTCAAATTGACCGGTAGGAAACGGAATTGATGAATATCTTGACAAATAACACGACCACACAACTGCGCGTATAATCAGTCGACTGACATTCAGAATGTAAGAAAATACACTGACGGATGATTAGAAAATTAATCGCGTTATTTAAATTTCAAATAGTGCAATGGTCAAATTGACCGGAGAACAGCAGTTACGGGTTAATATCATGTCCATATTTAACTGAAGTTAAATATTAAGAAATTGTAAATAAGTGTCTTTAACTATTCTTTTACAAGTAACCTTGGGTGATACATTTATTCAAATTTAAAATATTTATATAAATAGTCAAATTTAAATTATTTATATAAATAAAAAATATTTATATAAAAATTTATATCAATAAAATATCTTATTTTTATGAAACGCAATATTTCCCTGTTGTGCACAAATATGTTTTATCGAAGTCGTGTCTTTACGAAAAGAAAAAAAAGTTATGAAAAGAAAAAAAGAGTTCGCGATAAATGTACAAAGCCTCACCAACGTACACAAATAGCAATGCAAATATAGCGACAGCAGCTTCAGCATTAAAATAAGATACGCTTATATTAGATAAGTGGCAGAGATATACTTTCACGAGAAAGAAAAACAACTTAAATGAAAGGAAGACATTCAAAGAGACATCGTCTCGTTCAAATAACGAGAAAAAATTGTCAGACAGACAATATGATCATAAAATCAATCAAATATCATCAATCAAAGATAATAATACGTTAATAGATAAGAGGTGTGTATTTACTGAATTATTATTATTTATCTTATGATGATAAATGTTACCAGGAAATACTTGCAATATTTACCGCGAAGAGTGACGAGACAAAAAATGCAGCAGAGCTCTAGACACATAGTAGTTGCTATACGCACGTAATGCAGCACGTAATCTACTACTTTTTCGCCTGATACTATTTTTTCGAAACGTTTTATTTAGAAATATTAAATATTTGTATTGTAAAGTTCACATAAAATCACGAACAGATGTAGCAACGACTTAGTCAACTGTTTTCCTTTAAGTTGCTTTCTAATCTTTTAATGTTGGTCATACTCGATTAAAATTGATGATTGACAATTCATAGTTTCTAACAAAATGTTATGTTTAACACGATTAAATATGGAACCAAATAAAGTCCACCTTCGCCACTGCGTGATTTATCACTTTAATCAAAATAAAACTGCTGCGACAACTGAGAGACTGATTTGTGAGACCTATGGAGAATATTGTGTCCGCTGCTGCCTGCAAAACGTGGTTCAACAGGGTTAGAAATAGTGAATACGACGTCAATGACAAGCCACATTCTGATCGTCCAAACGAGATGGAGAACAAGTTGAATTGGAAGCATTGCGCAACGAAAACTTGGTCCGAACATCAAAAAAGCTCGCAGGGCAGCTTGGAGTTAATGAATCAACGGTATCCCGCTATTTGAAAGCAATGGGAAAGATTCAAAAAGAAAGAAGGGAAGAAGATAGCTTTCCCCTCATATGAACTTTCTACAAACACGATTGTAAACCAGTATACTTTCTATTATTCCTCATTGCTTGCCAGTCACGAAAGAAAAGATTTTTGTGAGGGACCAACGGTCTCGAAATGCTGAGAAAATGCAAAAATGGATCAATAAATGGATTATTTCCACATACGAGAGAGTCCATTTCATGGACGCGGGATCGAACTATTGCCCGAAAAATGATAAAAGATTATTGGTAGCAGCGGTCTTTGCAATACTTTGATTAAAATATTATATGTCATCTCTCATTGTTATTAATAAATAAAAATAACTTTAACATCTAATGGACTTTTGCAAGCGCCTAATATAACTGTGAGGGTTACAACGTACAAACTTTTACAATGCTGCTTTCACTGAATTTTCAAATTAAACTTTCACACTGGTGCGAAAAGATATGCGTAATATTTTATTAATTTATATTTTATTTTCTTCTTATGATATGCCCAACGAGAACAACAAAGCCATGTATATAGGAAAATAAAGCTGGCCTTCTAGGCCTTGTTTGACGAATGGTGCAAGCCGTGACAACAAGTCGGGTGCTGTTATGCTGGGCGAGCAAACAAACAAAATTGTGGTCGCATCTGTTGAATAAATTCGATTCGTGCGATATGCGAGGTGGGGTTTCTCAAGATTTGAAGCAGTAAAAGAAACTATTGATAAGGAATGACTAAAATAAAAAATTGCTGATAAGAAATTGTTGATAAGAAATTATTGACACAAGACATCGCTAAGAAGCACAACATAGAGTTTCGTTAGTCGGTTGGCTTGCCATGAAATCAACCAAAAATATAAAAAATAGAATTTAAATGTTAATTTAAATATATTAATTGATTTAATAGTCAGGATCCTGATCACTGATCGAACTCGACTGAAGGATCTCGAGAAGGATCAACTTCGAGACTCCGTAAAGGTCGAAACTGTAGCAAGTGTAGCGAGAATGTACTGAAAAAAAGAAATCAAAAGTGGCGGTTCATACAAATGAAAGGGCGAACAGAATGCAAGAAAGGTAGCGACACGCGATTCGGCGATTTACACATCTGCACAACTGCGCGAACGTCGTCGGACGAACGGCGGACGGGAATAAATTCACCTATTTGTCTTCCTTCGCGAGAGTTTGCGTTTTTTAAGCGGATTTGATCTTTGGACTTGCGTGAGACCGAAGGCAATATATTAACCCAGATTTCTCGCACATGTGTTCCTTGAAAAAAAATATCGAATAGCTGTGATCTTTCGGGATTACGAGGTGAAAGGTAGAACGGAACGGACGTTTGAACAGAGTGATGTATCACGTTCCCTTTGGACCACGCACGCGATTTTACGTATTTCGGATTTTCGATTTGATTGAACGATTGTGAGAATTTAAGAATTTCCCTCCGGAGCAGGAAAGTCATTATACTCGCGGAAGATACGATAATAATTACGAACGTCTTCTTTGGAGCTCAAAGCACCGCTCGCTTATCAGAAATTAATAAAATTATCAGTCGACTTATCGCCGAAAAATTTATAGCAGAACAAATCAATTTTTTTTATTAATCTAATTACTAACTTTAATTATTAAGAAATTATGAATCGACCTATTCTAATATTGTAATATTGCCAATATAATTTTCATTTAACAATATATCTTTCATTTTTATTTTAATTAAAATTTTGTAACATAATTACGAGTGTCGTGAGTAAACTTCTTAAGCATTTATATTGCTCTTAATTGCTTCATAAATTATTCATAATCAAAATTGTTACTATTTTTATACGATTTTTTCGTCTATCTTGATGAGAAGAATATAATTACATATAGCTAGCCTACTCTTTTTTTTTAAATACCCTCCATATATAAGAGGCTTTCATAGATGAGAAACTAACGTAAATACAATAGTATAAGACGCGATAGCCAATCAATCTCCCGCTATATAATTATATCTATATAAATTATCATTTCTTAATTAGCCTAAAAAACGCTAGCAAAGCTAGGAACCGAACATCTCTTTGCTCCATAACAATAGAACGAAAATAAAAGAATGTTTGGAGATTAAATATTTTAACAGCGTGTAAATATATAGATGAATTGTGTCAATATTATCGGACTATAATTTCAATAAAATCTACGAAAGCTCCATGTTAAATTCCCGTGCGGAAAATATACATTCTAGAGTTTCAGTAGTGGCAGCATTCTGTGAACATTGCATTCTGGATATGTGGTAGGGGTGAGAGAGAGAGAGAGAGAGAGATAGAGATAGAGATAGAGATAGAGATAGAGAGAGAGAGAGAGAGAGAGAGAGAGAGAGAGAGAGAGAGAGAGAGAGAGAGAGAGAGAGAGAGAGAGGGAGAGAAGGAGGAAGGGAGAGAGGGAGAGAAGGAGGAAGGGAGAGAGGGAGAGAGGGAGGGAGGGAGGGAGGGAGACAGGAAGAGAGACGTAAGTAACTGTATTACGAACTGCTTCTATTCAGTCATAGTGAGGTCGCTCATAACGAGACGAGTTGCTGATAGCAATGTCACGAATACTAAAATTAACGCAGCATCCTTATATTACACAAAGTTTGTACGTTGCAGAAGCACAATATCGTTTAAAAAAATTTGCAATACATCGCTATTATGCAACTGCAAGTAAGTTAAAACTCGATTCGCAAAACATAGTGAGTAGTGCGTTTCCCGATGTCAAGGGCACCGATAATGTTTTCGTGCACGACTTTGTATGGGAGAATATAGGAAAATGGCCAAACAAGACCGCTGTAGTGAGTATATATATATATATATACACATACACATTATATATATACACATACACATATACACACACATACAAGACATATATCATCTGCAAATGTTATTGGCATCGGTATCGATAGTGAGAAATTACAAAATACCTCATTAAATCGCGTGGAAATTGCTCAATATATTCATCATAAGTCAAACGATAGACATAGTATTGAAGGAGGTAGTAACATCAATTCTAAGTGTTTGAAAATTTGATGGGGATATTTCTTTGTGTATATGTGTATGTATGTATGTGACGCGGAACATTACAAAACTTTTGAAGTCTACTTATTACACCGCTGACTGTTACTTCAGCCGGGAGTCTTTTTTTAACGGTTTCGTCATTGTACAAATGTATTGTTAGAGAAAAAATTTGTACACGACTCTTTTAACATACACTGGTATGTTAAAAGAGTCGTGTACAAATTGTGGTGACGCGCAAAGTGTATATGCCGACGAAGGTCGGCGCAAAGATTCATATAAACGATAACATATGCAATTAACTTTTTTACACGTGGTTCCAGGTATGCTCAGTAACTGGTCGATCGTATACATATAGTCAATTAAGGAAGGCTTGCGGTAAACTAGCAACAAGTTTCAGAAAGTGTAATCTGCTTCCTGGAGACACTGTCGCCGCTGTTTTGCCAAATATCCCAGAATTTGTTATTACTGCGTTAGCGACGAGTGAAGCCGGATTAACCGTAAGAGAAATTTATCATGTTTGCGACACATTATGCAACTCAGAAAATATAAATATAAGATTATGACTCAATGAGATTATACCCATGTGTATCATAAACTTCTGAACTCCCACAAAGTAGTCAATTTGTAACGAAATAATAAAACATGTTGAATAAACGTTGGTGTTATTAGACTGTCTATTAGAGTGTCGTTGTAAGAATGTCTAATAAAAATATTTGTTTAAATTTCTGAGATCTCTCTTTGTCGTTGTTTCAGCTCATTCATTCAATTGCGATTCTATTATTACACACATCACATTCATATGATATTATATATTCGTAGTACACGTAATCATGATATGTTCTGTTCTATGTTATACTGTATTCTGTTGTGGAAGGTTTATTTCTTTTTCTTTGCAGCTAACCACGCTGAACTCTACATACACAGTGTACGAGATAAAGAACTTTTTGAAACTATCGGATACTAAGGCGGTTATAACGTCGCCAGCGAAACATGCTGATGTTCAAGCGAGTATTAAGGAAAACCCAAATATAAAATTACCTATTATTATCGCAAACGACAGCATCGACACTACCTCGATCTCAGGGACGATCAAATTTACCGATTTAATACGCGACGACATTGAGGAATTTTCAATTAGTCAAACAACTGGAGTCAGTCCCGAAGATACGGTATACCTGCCCTATTCTAGCGGCACGACTGGTCTGCCAAAGGGAGTCGAGTTGAGACATAGGTACACAAACCGATCACGTGTCAGATATTTTAATTAAAACAAAATACTTGGAGTGTCTGATTTGCAGTATTACAATGTGAGTAATTGGAGTATGGAAATTGCAGGAACATTGTGACGAATATTACACAACTTCTACATTCGGGACTCTTTACTGCAACGGAAACTACTGAATCCTATCAGGATGTCATACCCGTGATATTACCACTGTATCACATATTTGGACTGGTTCTTGCTATGAGTAGTTACTTACGGTATGTTATGTCGATATATACCATATATGTTACAGCCTATGTTCGCTAAATGTGATCGTTCATTGTTGAACTCTATGAGACTGAAAAAATCTAAATCTCTGTTGCAATCTGATCATGATAGCGTACATATGCTCTACGTTTCCAGAATCGGTGGTAAATTGGTGTGCGTGCCGCAATTTACCGTAAACGAATTCATAAGGATACTAGAACAATATCGGCCGACGCAGTTGCATGTCGTACCGTCGATAGTACAAATGTTAATTAATAATGAACAAATAACACCGCGTCATACCGAAACTATAAAATCGGTACTGTCGGGAGCGGCACCCATACGGAGTGAATCTATCGCGATGTTTCAAAAGCGTACCAACAATTCCATCATCTTTTGTCAAGGGTAAGAAAAGAATTATTATGATACGATCATACGCAACAACGTGAAATGTCTCTCACCGTTGAAATGTAATTCACGAAGATACGGCATGACGGAAACATCTCCGGCTATTTCGTTGAATAACGGTACCGCACCGCTGGCATCTAGCGGCTATGTGTTGCCGAACACGCAGCTCAGAGTCGTAGGATACAATGATGATAATCGCGACAAGAATTTGGGCCCGAACGACATCGGGCATATATACGTACGAGGGCCGCAACTAATGAAAGGATATTTCAAAAACCCCGAGAGTACGGCGGAATCTATGGACGGGGATTGGTATAAAACTGGCGATCTAGGCTATTACACCGAAGAGGGTAAGCAACGATTAATTTAATCGGATACTTTAGAAAATGGTAGTATCGCGCGGGAAATTAGAAATGACTGATTGCATTGTGAAACGCAGGCGTTATATACGTGCAAGGGCGATGCAAAGAAATGATAAAGGTAAAAGGATTTCAAGTTGCCCCGGCCGAACTCGAAGAGGTGATTCGCATTTACAATAAGATACAAGATGTAGCCGTTATTGGAGTGCCGCACGATAAATTCGGCGAAATTCCGAAAGCCTTCGTAGTTCCTAAGCCGGGAATGAAGATCGATGAGGATGAACTGAAGAAATTTGTCGCCGAACACGTAGCTAAGTTCAAACAGTTGGGATATGTACAAATTGTGGAGAGTATCCCGAAAAGTGCGGTAGGGAAAATTTTACGAAATGAACTTAAAAAAATGTAACAATTCAATGTTTCAATATCTCTTCATACTTTGACTGACAAGAAGAAATTTTGTGAGAATCAACAGTTCACAGATATTGATTGACATTGATTCATATATACCATGAACATTAACAAAAACGTTTATTACAATAAAAGAGACACTATTGATATGAAACAGTCATTTGCTTATGTACAAGTCAGTTAATTTGAACCTATTCCGTGGATCCTTTGGTATCACCTGAGGAAGATTCTTCTTTCCGCAGAAGAGCACTTGAAATTCCAATTTTTTTCAATTCTTCAGCGAGCTCGCCACTTCTGTGCATTTCTAAAAGTATGTCGCAGCCACCCACAAAGTCGCCATTTATGAATACTTGAGGTATTGTAGGCCAATTCGAAAAATCTTTTATACCTAATTAATTAAAGTAATTGTTGTACAATATATTTTAAGTAATCAATTTAAGAATACAGTTAAGATATAATTTGATATAATTAGTATAATGGTAGAAAATATATTAACTATATTTTTTAAATTTATATACATGTAAGAACAGAGAGAAAAAAATGTATGTATAAAATTTGTATGTTTTAAGAATATTGTTCTATAAAATTTGTGGTAAATATTATGTATATATTTGTAATTGTCTACCTTGTCTGAGGTTCTCATCTTTAAGAACATCATGAGCATCATAAGTAACACCATGCATTTGTAGTATCTGCACTACAGCGTTACTGAACCCACACCTTGGCTGGTCTGGCACACCTTTCATAAAGACAACTACTTTATTTTTCTGCAATAAGACAATTTGTGTAATACTGTGATATATATCTATCGTACAATAGACATGACATTGTATTTATTAATAAAAATTGAAAGCCTCTAAGCTTGTTCCGTGGTAGCTTCTCTATGGTACATAAACTATAAAAAAACTTTGTAGAAAAATCGTATGCTGACTTACTGTATCGCATTTAGCAACTCTTACACTTAATTATCATATATTTCAAATAAGAAAATCTTGACACACACATAAGCGAAAAATGCACAGAAAAATTCGTCGGTATCGTCCACTTACTTTAACAAGATTGCTGATCTCATCGTGCTTTGTGCTGAAACTCCTGACGATAAGGGAACATCTGGCTCCAAAACGAAACATGTTTTATTTTATACGAGCTAAAGAGCACCTTTGCAATTGACTTGAATCTTTTGGATGTAAGAACAAGGTGTAATCAAAGAGTGAGGTTATGTGGGTGCTGCTTCGAGCCGTCAGCCGTTTCGTTCCGTAACCGATTACTGAAGCAGTAAGTGCTGCCATCGTATGACAAAATTTGTCAATTATATGCACTTTTGCACAAATTGCGAATTACGAAGTAAAAAAGATATTTTCACGAGATATGTAATATAACATTCATATCACGAATCAATATCTGCAAACTGCCAATACTCACAAAATTTCTTATTATCAATCAAAGTATGATACTTCCCAATTGCCATATATTATCTTTATATCATGCATCTTATTACCTATCGTCGTCCATACATTTCGAAAATATGTACGAACATGCACGGCACAATAATGTTAAACGTAGATTTTCGTGAAGCCATTTGCATCATTTTCATCCGTTCTCCCGGCAAAAAGCCCTCGATTCGTCAGGGACAACGACGAATTTGGTTAGCTCTCTACATTAATGCGAACAAAAAGAATATGCACTCACCGAAACACGGAGTAATCGTCATCTTGTTCACACTTTAAACATGACGCGACGTTACGTGCCGGTGGCAGAAGACGTCTCCTTCAGTCGCACACCCGCAGGCCGATTGAGATGTTAAACCCGTGATTGCCCCGTCACTTGATCGACACTCTCCCGATATTTGTCCGCGCACGACATATTTCTTCGACGCGTGAAAAGATTATAAACACGAGAGGAGCACTCGTGATCGTTAACCTCAGCTACTGCGAAGCGACGTGAGGTTACCGCAAATGCGATCACGTGATACGTATTTGAATGGCGTTTCAAAAATGAATAGATCGCTCTGATTGGCCAGTACCGAATCGCGCCCAGCGATTCGGTACTGCCCTTCGAGAAACTCAATATTCGCAATGAATTATGGTTAGTTAGAAAAACGGTCGCCGAGCTGGCCGAGTTAGACGCGTATAAAAAGCTGTCCCGTACTTCCCATGTTTCCAGTTGGCTAAGAGGAAGCTTCGCGTGTTGATTATCGCCGAGTATACACTTTATACGGTAAAGTACGATTAGATGGTCGCCGAAAGCGAACATCTCGTGCAACGTGCCTTCGAGAACGTCCAAGTATAGCGCGTCGGCGTCGGCGATGGTTCGAGGTTCAAATTGCCAGTCTTTACATTTCCGACTCTCCGGAGGAATTTCGTGCGCGAGTCCTCGCCAAAAGTGAATTTCGCGAGTTTGTCATCGTAAAGTCATCGTTAAGAAGCCGGCGAAAGTATATCCCGCGAGGTCGGTGGTCGCGGGAGTGCTGTGTGAACTTGTCGCGCGTCATTCCTCAGATAGCACAACATGTCTCAAAGCCATCCGGAACATGTTCAGGATGTCCTGAGGAGTGTCTCGGGACGTCTCGTGTTATCTGAGATGTCGAGGATCGCAACCGAATCGCAGGGAGCGACTCGCGGCTGTGGGACCGAAAGCGGCTAGAATTCCACTAATTCGCGTCAGGTGCTTCTCGGAACTTGGATTCGTGAAATGCGAGTCACGCGTGCGAGAGAATCAGTGTCGGTAGTAGGCCGAGAAAAAAATGTCGCGCGTTCGTTGGGACGAAATATCAACAAGTGATTATGAGAAGTGTATGTATAGAGTGTAAAAAGTGCCTGCGAAACGCGGAAAGTGAGAAAATCATTAGGAGTGCGGCGTGAAGACGAAGAGGTGAAGTGAAGACGAGGTGAAGACGCCGGTCGCCTTCCTGCCATGGCAATTCTGAGAATTTGCTGCGTCTTACGTTTTCGATTCGCCGAAGGCAGCTATTCGGTGAATAACGATGAGGTAAGTCGGATGGATTATTATTAATTTCGGGCACTAGCCACGAGACATTGTTAAAAAAGACATTATTTATTTATTTTATCTTATGAGAATTTACCTTCTCTATGATGGATTTCACGTATCAAAAGTTGAGTTATTCGTTCGGTTATGTGGAAGAAAAAGCCGGCAGTGTCGGTATTTTATCGATGTCTCGTCCATACCTCGTCGGTAAAACCGACGCGCGCAACCGAGATAACCCGAGAGAGCTCGAAGCTCTCTCGTCAGGTGGCGACACTATGCAGCTGCTCGTATCGCTCAACGACACGATTCTGATTCTCGCAACTAGCCAGCATTTACCGCTGACGTAATCGCGCTTTTCGGAACTGTCAGTCGCGATATCACGGTGATACGTCACGAATCGAGATTACGCGAGCTCTATTCTCCGTAGAATCGTTCCCTCGCGCCAAGATGGCGCGCGCGCGCGCGCGCGCCTTACGAAAGCAAAGTCTCCCCCGTCCGTGCTCGCTTCTCTCCGATATCGAATTTGACCTCCATCGATGACCTAGCTACATTCATGAAACGCGCGCCGTCTGCATCGTCCGAGAAACGCGATTAGGCCGCGAATCGAATCGTATTAGTCGCGATATACGAGGGGAAATGATGTTCCCCTGGAGATCTCGCGAATCGGTCGCTCGACAAAAATTCCGAGATAACCCGCGTTGCTGCTGGGTAATTGCTGAAAAAATTGCTTCTACATTACCACCGCGCGTGGCAGCTCCTTCGATTTGCGACGAATCCAATTAGTTCAATATTGGGTCAATATTAGTTCCGTACTTCGGTTCGTGTTTAGGCACTGGTTACATATTAGTTCCATCAAATTAACGGAATATTTCCCTCCCTCCTTGCCCCTCCCCCTTCTCTCCCTCTTTGTCTGTCTCTCTCATGACCCTCCACTCGTTACTAATGACATCACTAGTGACTAGTCGCGAGCACAAAGAAATTTCTATCTTATCTGCATCTTCACACGTTATCGACGTTAGCCGTTAGAAACGCAGTTACGACAAAATTAGAAAGATCGTTGTAAAAGTACTTTTGAATCCTCCTCTCCTCGCTTGGATGCTTCTCCGATGGAAGTTTGTCTGTGTAAAAGAAATAAATCGTGTCTTTCGGCGTGTCTTCGAATGAAACTTTTAAATGTCTCTCTAACAATGTGTCGACGAATTGTCCAACGTCAACGTGGGTCAAGAGGTCAATTGGGAAACGGCGCGACGTTCGGATTTTTGTCGAGTACATTGAGCTTCTCAGATCAGCCGATACGTTTATAAATGAAATATGTACAAAGTGTTCAGAGCGCAGTACTCTGTATACTCTGCTTGCATAAACGCACGCACGCACGCACGCACGCACGCACGCACGCACGCACGCACGCACGCACTGCTCTGTGCCGTCACTATTACCGCGTAGATTTAATAGAAAGGCAGCGAGAGAGATCGATTCTCGGCGCGCGGCAGCGCGTCCACGCGATACTCACTTATGTTTTCCGGAATACATTCCGGCTCGTAAAATTTCAACGGCGCGGCCGATTTTGGAGACGGCCGATCCGCGCGCGCGCAGGGTGTTCGACATCATAAAATACCGTGATATACGTCGTAAAACGCTTCGCGCCGCCAGACTGTTACCACCGTGGCACGTGCTGCCATTCGCCCGCTCATGATGACGTCAGTCAGAAAATCCTCGGAGAAATACTTGGCCGAGCCGTTATCACCGCGTTTACCGCGTTATTTCTATTAATAACGCCGGTCGAGCTAAGCATCGTAAATTGTCTGTGACTACAAAGTGCAACGTACAGCGCCGTTTATTTGCGTTAACTCGAAAGTTGATCCGTTCTGATAACCGACTTTGATAATCTATCGGGGAGAGAATTTCTCTGCCGATGAAACGGCAGAAAGGAGCGTAGTAAATTTTGTGTACGTGGCACGTTGGGAGGAGAGAGACGGAAGGAGAGGAGATACTGCTTATGGTACTCGTGTGTGTGTGTGTGTGTGTGTGTGTGTGTGTATGTGTGTGTGTGTGTGTGTGTGTGTGTTTGATAGCTTATATAAACTTTTCAAATGTCTCTTTGCAATGCTATCTTCGTACCTGTTGCCAATTCTGTTATTAGCGCTCTCTCGCGAAGAGAAAAAGGAAAAAAAAAGAGACTCTCTTTTTGATATCAAATAATATATTAAAATCGAATAGCGCGTCCTCTTTCGCGTACCACTTTCGCAGAAAAATGTCGCGCGTGAGTCGATTTTATTAAAAGAACAAAAAAAGATTCGTTATCGATCACGATATATCTGTGTGTGTGTGTGTGTGTGTGTGTGTAGCGATCTTATATACGTATCGCATTGTGTAAACTCTCGAGCACAGATTCACATCTCACACATGCAAAATTTACATCGCAAGTGTATATCACATGGTTCCGGCATAAACCACTTAGAAAGCCGATATCGAGCTGCATGTGATGCGTAGCGAGTGACGTCACGTCGGAAACGTCGAAGTGTCTCGATGACGCTGTCGAGGTGCGTGCAAGCGCGGAAGCTGTGTGTGTGTGTTCGAATCGCCATGTGTGTGTGTGTGTGTGTGTGTGTGTGTACGTGTGGCGATGACGCAACACTGAAAAATCACTAATCGGGAAAACTTGCGTGGGACGGGGCGGGAGGCGCCACGTGTTGTCGTGACTCGTGACGTCACGGGGCAAAATCATGGTCACCATAGCGACTGCTGGTCCGCGGTCTCTCTCCTCGTCGCCTCGGACGCCCACGAGATTTAAACTTCCGCCAACGCCGCCACCGGTGCGGACGTCACGCCCTGTTTGACGGGTAAAGGTGTTGCGGCGGGTCCGGGATAAAAGTCCGAAAATAGCAACAGGTATACGTTGAAAAAGCGAAAAACTTCCTAATACGGAGGAGATTCCCTTTTCCTTAAGACGATATATTTCCACCCGAGAGAGCCGCGTGTAATTCGGAGCTTGAGAACGTTTGCAATAATGTAGTTCGCGCGACGTGCGCCAGAAAATCTCGTCTCGATTTTCGCCCCCATCTCTCTTGGTAGAAATCCCTTCGTTTTAAAATCGATGTCTCCTGAACGGAAAAAAAATTCGCCAGACGTAATCGCGAAAGCGATTATTTAAAATAAATGTTCATGTTGGATTGTTACAAACAATATTTAACGAAACATTATACTATTCTTCTGTTTTTTTTCTTTTTATTTCATCTCGATCAAGAGCAAGATATTAGAAGTGTTACGCCTTGGAGGAACGAAGAGATCTCTCCAATTACCTCTCGTCCGATTATCTCGATAGATAAGTCCTGTTCGACGATACAGCAAGAACGCACGTGTTTGTAATACGATCTCGGTTCTACTCACTTTTCTATTCTAACCTGAGATAACAGAAAAAGGTCGGGCAACCACCATTATGTCTATTAAGTGGGAAGAGCCAAAGACTCATGAAGGCCAACCGTTAAAAGGGGAATAAAGGGACGAACCGGAAAGGAGAACATTACCGACATTATAATGTTGGAGCGACGATTGTTGCGATAGTTTATGATAAACACTTAAAATTACAACTGTACCGTGACACGAGTATTACATTGTCACGACGTCGCGTTCTAAGACGGAATTATGCTTTTATATCCGTGGGATAGCGAGAGGGAGACAATCGTCTCCGTTTCGTTTTTCGTGCAATTTTCTACATGATGTCCGAAGTATAAAAACGACTGAAGAAGGGAATGAGAGAAGGAGAGAGAGGGAGAGAGAGAGAGAGAGAGAGAGAGAGAGAGAGAGAGAGAGAGAGTTGTATAAATTACAACAACTCGACAACAAAGTGTTCGATAAACGCGAGGAAACGTATCAGTCCGCCGCACACGTGTATTTACTTCAGACTAATATTTCGTCGCTCGTCGCGCATGTTTCACGATGCTAAATTTAAGCGGAAACAACTGCGCGACAATGCAACGGGACGTTTTATCAATAAACTACGAAAGATTGCGTGTATTCACGACGATGCATTTGCCGCGCTTATATTGCGACTCGCGAACAAATCTCTTCTAATTTGTTCTTTTCTCTACAATTGAAACTATCTCCCCCCCTCCCCCCCCCCTCCCCCACGAACAGCGCAGCAGACTCGTCTGACGGGTTTCGCCGACGTGCGTCGAAGCGCGTATCTGTGCGCAGAAAGGTATATTAAACCCGGTTTAGAAGTCGAGTGGTATATACAAAGTATGCAGAACCGGCGAAAAATAATGTCAACGATATCGGCTGATAAACATATCAGTCCGGGATATTAATATCTCGCGCGGAAGACGCGCGATAACGAATCGCAAATTTTTATCGCGTCTCGTAGGAATCCGGAGGACGCGCACCTTCCGCGCGGGAACAACAACAACTCTCTCTCAGGTCGTCGATAATCAATCGGAACGAGGGCCGCGTTTTAGTTCAGTCTTCGATCCAAGCACATAGAAGCACGGCCCGAGAAATATTTCCGAGCAGCAACTCGCTGCGATGTAACGAATATCTACCGTTACACAACACACGCGCGCAGAAGCGCAGCCTTCCTTTGTGCTATCGATCGCTCGAAAATACGCTCGGGATAATCAAGTTTGCGTAACATTTGTTACTTCCCCGTTGCGCAAGCCAAACTGGCCAAGAGGAGGAAGGGCTGCTGCGGATAACGCGCAGCGACGATCTGCAAAAAATAGTTTGCGGAGAGTTATACACGAGACGCTTGTGCGCGCGCGCGCGGCGTCGTTGCAAGGTCGAAGGTGTTGCAAATTCGACGACGCGACCGTCTCAAGCGCGCTCTCGCCCGTATACGGAGGTAAAATAATTTCGATAATCAAAAATAATGAAAATCATTTCGACGGCCCTGAGATAAGAGATAACTACAACAACGGGTCGCGCGATCCCGCCTCTCAATTCCATCGTCTTCTTTCTTCGCGAAAAACTGACGGAACAATAGGAACAATAGGAACAATTTTTTCAGCTTCTTCGAAACCGCTGACTTTCCCGCGTTAACTTTGACAATATCCCGACGGCGCGGCGCGGCGTTAAAACGAGCCTCCGCGAAAGTACGAAACGCTCGATCGCGTTTCGTCGTCTTCGCCGTCATCGTCGTGAGCGAAGCATACGTCCTCGCGGCGGCACTGTTACCGTACAATACGCGCAATGATATGACGTCATGACGTCATGACGCGACTGCTCGTCGCGGAGATAAATAAAAGGAGAAGCGTGAGGCGCGCTGCACGCTCTCGTGCAGCGGCCTCGTCACGGCGCGGCGGTCTCTCCGCCACCCCCGTTGCTTTCGCCACCCTCTCGAGCGAGATCTCTTTTTCCCCGTCGTGGCGTCCCCTACGCCGTCGACACCGTCGCCGAACAACTCCACCCCGCATTTACGAGCCTGGAGGGCTAGTGATTTTACACGACTACAGCGGTGCTCGAGTAACCGTGTAAATGCAACCGTGTACCGCAATCGATACTACTCCTCGATATACCCCACCGCCTCTGTCGTTGTATCTCGCGGCTAATCGAATGATATCGACGCGGTATTGGGATTCCCCGATGTAATTTGGAGCTCGTCTAGTTTATGGAATGTTAATACCCGTATCCTATTGTAAAGCGCCGGCTGATCGGATATTAAAGGTGTCCGGCGGCGGCTCCTTTTGCCCCGCCCGAAGATTTACAAGTTTACTTATTCAGCGAGAGCTCCGCTCTGCGTGCGCGAATAACGTACTTAGTGGAACCTTGAATCAGTCATGCCTTCCCTTAAGGCCTTTGGCTTCTCGCTCGACATTTAGGATTCACTATGCAGATACGCGCGCGCAGGTACATCGGCCGATATTACTCACTCAACAACACGCGCTCGGCCATTGCGATGTACGTGTGTACGCGCGTGTGTGTGTGTGTGTGTGTGTGTGTGTGTATATATATATATATATATATATACAGCATAACACGTAACTCTTTATCATTCCCGCAATTTGTTTGCGAAGTATTCGCGCATCGCGAAGAAAAGCGACGCGCTAATCTTCAGGTAGCCGCGTAATCCGCCAAGAATAATGGGCCATATTCTCGCGGAATATATTCAGCACTAAACGTCGTCGTAAGTCTCTTAGTTTACATCGGAGTGTATACGGCGGGCATCAGCGGACGGAGGTTTAGAACTAGACAGCCGCGTTTAGCGCTAAACTCGCGTCGAGAATGAGAGTGCCGCGGCGATGTGCGTGTGTTTATGTAGGTCGAACGTTATTCGAAGTGACGGCGCGATCCGAAGTATTCGTGCGTACCGAACCGAACGCGCGACGTCGCGTCGCGTCGCGTCGCGTCGCGTCGCGTCGCCGCGCGCGCGCGCGCGCGCGCGCGGGGTGGCCTTTATTTACGAACGATAGTAAAATGATTTTGGCAGCGACGCGCTATATGAAGAGTGCGGTGTTTGTCGGCCAGTCTCGATTATGTATGCGGGACATTGTGGGTGGGGAAGGTTGTCGGCACCGCCGAGCATCTGGAATGGAGTGCGCGCGCGCGCTTCGCGAGAGGGAAGGGAGGAAGGTTGCGCACGCTGGGAAAGACGGAGACGGATAGAGTGTACGTTAGCGAAAGAAAGAGAGAGAGCGAGCGGAAGAGCAGGATGAGGTTGGAGAGACCGACGCATGCATCCTGCGAGAGAGAGAGAGAGAGAGAGAGAGAGAGAGGTGGAGGGACGGAGGGAGAGAGAGGGAGAGAGACAGACAGACAGCGAGACAGAGAGAGAGAGAGAGAGAAAGAGAAAGAGTGAAGAGGGAGACGGATCGAAGGAGACAGAGATAGGGGGGAAACTTTATACGCTGGTCCTCGAGGCTGACCGAAGTGGAATCAACGAAGTGGAGAAAGACAGACTCGCCACTGTACATTATGCGCGGTACTGGAAGCTCACAGAATCGACGTGCGCAGAGGTGGGGGGGGAGGGGGAAGAGGGAAAGAGGCTACAAGGGAGGGGAGAAAAAATGTCGCACGAACAGAAAGGGTGATTTGTGCGTTTGTGCGTTTGCGGACAAACGAAGACGCGTCCCCATCGCTATCGGCGATATTAGCGATCGAGTCGGAGCTGCTGTTAACGCCGCTGCAATCCGCTGGTACACTTCTCTCCTCGCGCGCTTACCCGCTCGAGAATCTAATCGCCATTATCGCGCGCCCAACGCGGTTCGATTTGCACGATAATATCACGCGGACGCGCGCGTGGTCGTTCACCTCGTCACCGAATTGATATCCGAACGAATCGATTAATCACGCTCCTCGGCGAATTCGATCCCGCCGCATCCGAATATGTTCCCCAGCTCCAGCTGATACCTACCTACTTATCTACCTATCTACCTACCGATCGTGATCGCGCGAGTCCGCGGGCGCGTGCCGACCGAAAGTCTACATCGCGCGAAAGAAGCACGCATCGAGCACACGCACACGCACACACACACACACACACGCGCACACACACACACACACACACACAACACAACACACATACACGCACAAATTCCAGCGAGACGGAGGTAGAACGAGCGAAAGGGACAGACAGAGAAAGAGGGGGTGGAAGAAGGAGAGAGAGAGAGAAAGAGAGAGAGAGAGAGAGAGGGAAACAGGTGGCGGTGGGTCGAACGGAAGGGAGAGAGTGCCACGCGACGAGACGGACGAACAGAGACGGAAGCGGCCGAGCTGGTCGGCGGCGACGAGGGGATATGTGCCTCGGAGTTGTTCGCGGCGGAGAACGGTGAGGAGGCGGCGAGGATAGGGATAGTGCGCTCGCAGCAGGACGAGAGAGGCGTGCAGGACGAGGTACGTGAGGACAAATGACGACGCGCGCGAGCCGACAGGGCCGTACACGGAGAACACGTGACACGCGTTTTCCGCCAGAGCCGCCTCGTGCCGCCAAAAAACTCGCGTCTTTCTTTTCTCCTCGCTGGTGAGCGGCTCGTCGCGCCGCGGTGTGATCGGCGGTGTGATTCCTCGCGGCAGACGAATCACGCCGTTTCGAGCTCATTCGTCCCACGGCGATATCGGTATCTACAAAGCGGATCGGTATCTACAAAGCGATGCGTTCTCCGATTGGTCCTCCTACTTGCTCTCTCAAGTCACGGGATGACGCGACTCGCGTGTCGGCGCGTCTCGAAATAGCACCGGAGCAAGAAGCCAGGCGCCGTGACACGTTGCCGGAGAAATTCAGGCCGACCGTTTGGGTATACCGACGCGTTCGAGCTTGGAGATAAGCGACGTTACAGATTAAATGACGAGTATGACGCAAAAGCTTGCGCATCTCCTCCTCGCATCTCTCGCCTCTTCCGCAGGCCTCTCCGATTTCTCGTTACTTCGCAACGCAACGCGAATCTTTGAGAGAGAGAGAGAGAGAGAGACTCAAGCGCAATTCGCTCGTTAATCGACGAATGTCGCAATATACTTCATGAAGCGGCGATTTATGAGTAAATCTCTCCTCTACATCGTCCCACCCCAGCGGTTTCTCGTGTCTCAAGCGTGAAACACGCTCGCTAATGCGAAGATGGAGAGAGAGAGAGAGAGAGAGAGAGAAAGAGAGTGGGAGAGCCTGTATGAGAGAGCAGCTGGGGATCCTCTCGCGCAGTTGCAGTTTGTTCGGTCGGTGCCTTTCCTGTTCTCGCGCGACCAGCCTCTTGCATGCTTCGCTCCCTTTCGCAGCTCCGCCAGCAGCGCTTTAGGGACAGCGGTAACGCGAGGCTGAAGCGAGCGTTATCAATAAATGAAGTTGCGCGTTTTCATTGCGGAGACACCGCTTAAACCGCTGCGTAATTCGTGAGCAAAAGACGCACACGCAAGGCCGTATGAAAAAAGAAAACAAGCAAACACGCGCGCGCCGGTGATGGCAAAAATATGATACACGCCGCGAACCGATAAACGACAGAAGAATGCACTCAAATAAGAATGAAAAAAGTACACATGGACATGGATTTTTTCTTTTTTTTTTTTTTTTTTCGAACACGCGTTCTTTGACTCCTCCTGATTGCGCGCGAATAGATGGAGAATAGGCCAGCTGTAAAGTCGTACGTCCGATGTAAGTGCGGAGATTACTCGGGCCGCGTTAACAACACTAATTTCGCGCTCGCCGAGAATCCAGCTCGAAACGCGCGGTTGTCGAAACAGACAGTGCCCTCGCGAATGGAAACACTTAGTGACTTAGAAAGATGCTACTTTCTTACGCTCGTTTCTCGTTGCTTTCTACGTGTATGTGGGTTGCGATCGCGCACACATACACTCGTACTCGTGTACGTACGTGAAGAATACGAAATTTGAGCAGGAAAGTTCAGCATTACACGGAAAATCGCAGTCACACACGTGCTGTGCCCCCCTCCCTCCTTCGTTTGTTCTCGCGTGTGCACGCTCATCGGCTTCGTGTGGCGAAACGATAGGCAAATATCCGAGACTAGATAAATAAGCGTTCGTGTACATCTATACGCATAATGCAATTACTCGAACGTATCAGAAACTCGCGCGTGAGCACTTCCTGCTCGCTAAATAATCGACTAATCGCGTCGCGACATTCGCGCTAGATCGCCGGACTTGCGTCTATCGATCGGCTCGCGTATACACGCTCGTGCACGCTCATAGAAACAAACGCCGTCCCACGGTGTGGACGGCACTCGTAGCCTCGACGAACATGATTCCGACCACAAGGTGGCCCGCGTAATAAGCTCTCGCGTTTACTGCTTGTCGGTTTACGTTCAGCTCCGTGCGTCCAGGACGAAAAGGGATCCAGCGGCGAGAGCGAAAAAGAAGTGCGCGCGCGAGCGCGCTGCAGGCGAACGGCGAACGGCGAACGGCGAACGGGGGTGGGCGAGAGGGGGAGTACGGGCGGGTTCTCACGTCTGAGGAAGAAAGGCAGCGTGAAATACAGTGGAAGAGAGGATTCACGGGTGCTCCGCGGAGTTCTCTCTACATTAACGGCCGTGGACCATGCTGGAGGTTCGAGGAACTAGTAGGACGACGTGGGGGAGGGAGGCGAGGCAGCGGCGGTCGGGCCGTCGAGGGGTAAACGGAGTGGCGGACGGCACGGGGATTGGCGTGGCGGCGAGAGGTGGAGGGAAACGGTAGTAGGTGCGGTATAGACTGCCACGGGTGAGACACACTTCGTCCACCGAAGTGGTATATAGGCGGTGGAGAGAGGCGAGAGCGCGTCGAGAAAGGGTAGAGGCGCGCGCGCGCGCGCGCGCAAGGGGTGCGGGCAGGGGATGGCAACGGGGGCTAGAACGGGTCAGACGTTCCATCGTTGCTCCGAGCAAGATGGGCGGCGGTGGGTGAGCGGCGAGAGCGGCGAGGAAACGGTAGCGGGAGAGGGCAGGGGGCGAAACAGAGAGAGAAAGAGAGAGAGAGGGACGAGGAGACAGCATCGGTAGAGCAGGTGGCGGGGGTGGGAGGGATCGTGGGTGGCAGCTGAGTACGGAGTGATAGGGGAAATCAGTCGCGGTTCGAGTACCGCCGCGAATGCACGTGAACGACGTCTGTCGTCGCGTCGCTTCTCTCTCTCTCTCTCTCTCTCTCTCTCTCTCTCTCTCCCTCCCTCCCTTTCTCTCTCTCTTCCTCCTCCTTCTCTGCCGCTTTCGACCCATTCTCTGTCATTCAACTCGTGGACGCTCTGTCCCTCTTACTCTCTCTCTCTCTCTCTCTCCCCCCTCTCTCTCTCTCTCACCCTCCCTCGGCCTTTATTCTTTTTCTCATATTCTTTCTTTCCTTCTCCCCCACTATTCCTCTCTCTCTCTCTCTCTCTCTCTCTCTCTCTCTCTCTCTCTCTCTCTCTCTCTCTCTCTCTCTCTCGGTCTTTCTCGCTATCTGACTCTCTGTTCTTGGATATATATATGTAAACGTAGTCGTGTACATCTGACCCTCTCACGGGCTGCACTGGACAGGCAGCGGCCAACTGTAAACGCGCCGTAAGCGCGTAAACGGAAGCGAGAGAGCGGGTCCTCGAAGGGAGAGGGAGGGACACCTCGGCGTGCGAGTTGACCTTTCCGGCACGAGTCAAGCCGGGAGGAAAAGTCGGCGTATGCCGACGCGCGGGGTGGGGGACCAGCTGAGAAGCGATAAGAAAACCCGATGTAAACAGAGGAGAGTGAGATTTTCGAGAGCGCGCGAGAGAGGGAGAGAGCGAGAGATAGAGAAAGAAATATACAGAGAGGGAAGCGGGAAGGGGGGATGTACGAGACACGGAGGAGAGACACGCGATCGAGGACTTGAGCCGAGCTCTCTCGCGCCTAGAGCGGCCTGCTCGCTCGCTCGCTCGCTCGCGCGCGGTTTTAATCCTCTCCCGCCCGGGGAAAGTCGGCGCGCGAGTCGCAATATCGTTCGCGCGAGCCACAACTTCGCGGCCGGCAAGATTTTCCTTCCGCCGATCTTCGGCACCTTCTCTCGGTCTCGCGCGCGCGCGCGCGCGCGCACGCGATTTTGCGATCGGCGATCGAGCAAATATATCCAAGTGAGCAGATGGTGAAGAAGAGAGAGTGGCCAGGGGGCGCCGTCGGGCTCGACGAGACGACGGTGGTACCGTCGGACGGAGAGGAGGAGAGGAGAGCGGACGAGGCCGGAATGCTCGACTTCGAACAACAGGCCAATCAGGCACAGGCACTGGCCTCGCTCGATGACGACTGGCACCTGCTCGAGGGTGAGCGCACGACCTTCGCAATTTTCTTTTCCCCTTACGTTGCGCCTTCTGCGCAAAGAGGGACGCGTGCGACACGACGATGCCACGCCGTTCGAAATTCAAATCCGGCGGACGTAAGGAGTGGGGGGAGAGGGGGGAGCAGGGAGAGACGGGCTTCGATGTTTCGGGATCAGTGTCCGTGGTAGACCTTAGACATTAGGGTCCTTTACCCTTCGGTTTTATGCCACGAGTTGGAAGAAACCGCGTCCTATCGATCGCGGTACAACGCGTACCGCGAGAGTAGGCGGTCTCGTTTTGACAAAATTATTGAAACTAATCACGCGCATACGTTGGAGTGCGAGGCGAAATGCGAATCGAAGTTAATACCACGTTACGTCGTAATATTGATGAATTAAAGAGCGTTGACTGTTGTTATCGAACGTTTTCAATATCGCCGGTCTCGCGGTGCGCGAAAGGTCGCGATTGCGCTTTTGAAAATCTGTTATCGAGCCGACTAACACTCACGCACCACGTTTGAGAAAAGGATCGTTCTTGCGAGCGAACTTTGCGATGTTTATTATCAATCGACGCGTCGCGTCGGACGGGCGAGTAGGTCGAAATTCGCATTCACGAGAGAATCCACCGCACGCAATTCCACAGCGGTGTCATCGACGCGCGACGAAAAACTGATTTATTGCTGCCGAGATAGTTGCGCATTAATGATGTCAAAAACAAGATATATGACGCGCGTTAATAGACTAGCTCGATGAAACGCGCGCGACGTAGCGCGACAAAACGATTCCTAATGACGTCGCTCGATGGTGCTGTAAACGTGGTCGATGTGGCGCGTCAGTTTTACGTCGAGAGGAAGAGAGAGGGGGAGAGAGAGAGAGAGAGAGAGAGAGAGGGGGGGGGGGAATATTCCCATAATTCACGTTATATCTATTTTCGAGGAAGACTTTCCAGCCGGTTATCTCATTTCTGCGAAATTGTCTCGCTGAATATTCTCATAATCGCGGATTATCCTCGAATTCTCGTCGCGGAAAAACAACGACTCGAAATCAAAAAAGCAACACGGCGTCATCCCGCGCACAATTCGAGGCGAAACTGCGAGGCGAGTCTCCGCTCTAGCACGGCATTCTCCACTTTCCCGACGTGCGCTCCAAATTACAGGATGACGTTGTTCGCGTTCTCTGTGGTATCGATACAGCGCGGCCGAGTCAGGATACTTCTGGGGCGGAACCGACCCTTCGTTCGGGCTCGATTTAAACTCTCTCGTCGACCGAGTTACACATGACAGTGTGTGGCATGGGTGCAGCTGCATCGCCTCGTGCCTCGTGCACTCTCCGTGCGGTTCGTCTTTTCTTTTCGTGTCCACGCTCGCATCTGGAACGTGAGTTTACAGCCGCCCGCCGTCGTCGTTGTCGTCGTCGTCGTCGTCGTCGTCGTCGTCGTCGTTGTCGTCGTGGTCGTGGTCGTGGTCGTGGTCGTCGTCGTCGTGATTCCGCCTCCTTCCGTGAGGAGGGCCGCGCGATACCACCGGGGGAATTCTATCGTGGTGGTTAAACGAACGCTGCTTAAACCTTAATCAGCGTGACGGTCTGCCCTCCCTCCCTCCCGCCCTGCGCCCTTTTTTTGCACCCCGGATGACGTTTGTTATATCTCTGTCGAGAAGCGCGACGTCGGATAGATTACAGCCATAAAGTTTTACGAAGTACGTAACCCTCAGCGAAACAATGGCATCGTGAATTCGTTGCTTCTGTAGAATTCGCTGGCTCTTTCAACCCTCAGCGACAAATATCCACTTCTCCCCGCATACCGAAGCGACCTTTAATCTCTCTCTCTCTCTCTCTCTCTCTCTCTGGCTCTGGCTCTCGTTCTACCTACCTATTTCCCTCCCTCTTGTCCCCTCTCTCTGCTGCTTCCAACCCTCTGGCGCGAGAGCGCTGACGTTGTAATTAAAATTTGCCGGAAATAAAATCAGACGGATATTTCGAATATTTTGGAGCGCGTTCTTTCCGCCACTTTTCTCGTGCTCGGTTGCGGTGTGATTATGATTACCGCTGTTACCGCGATTATTATTTGGGAGCTCGCGAGTTCTCTTTGTATCCGATTAGATTGTTTTTGCGCGCGCGCACGCGCGCTTTTTTGCTGATTTAACTTCTAACCAACGCGTTTCCACCGGGAAATTAATCGTGCAACAGATGGAGAAAAACAGAAGGCTCGACCCCCGTTGCGCGAACGTCAATTTACAGGCTCGTAAACGCCGAATGCTTACCCGGGGTAATGTTCTCTCCGATTCTACATACGTATTTTAGCGTTATCGATTTAGCGCCGATCAAAATGGGTCATTTCACCCGACGACCATGGCGCATTGTCGCGATCAATATAGCTTTAAGCATTTTCACATCAATATTTTCATCGTCATCCTTTATTGTCACTCCGCAAAAACTTGAGCGTAACGGCAGTTCGCTTTCCGATTCGCTTCTCTCTCGTTGTTCTCCGTAACGCGGTCACCTAAAACTCGTCCACTACAAAGAAATTTTTTTCAGAAATTTTTATTAAATATTTTTACCGCTCTCTCTCTCTCTCTCTCTCTCTCTCTCTCTCTCTCTCTCTCTCTCTCTCTCTCTCTCTCTCTCTCTCTCTCTCTCTCTCTCTCTCTCTCTCTTCCGCGCGCGCGCGCTCTCTCATGCGAATTACTCAGCTCGCCATGCGCGCGCGCATGCGTGCAATCGGCACGTACACACACACATACACACACACACACACACACACACACACACACACACACACACACACACACACACACACACACACATAACTCGCGAGAATAGTCAAATGGAATCCGCACTTGAGCGTCGAACCGAAGTAATACTTCGCTAACCGTGAACATGTTGCGTGAAGATCTAAAAATAAATGCGCCTAGGCTCGGCATATGCACACTTATCGTTTATTTTTAGTACATCCAATGGACATGCCGCAGAACCGGTATCGATGCTTACGCGATGTTAACTCTGATGGATCGGACGACCGCTAATTATACCGAGGCTGTATGACCGAAACGTAAATTTTCACTGCGCTAAAAACGCGGAGGCGGATGGATTCTCACGGCGATTCTTGCCTGCCGGAATCGCGAGCGATTCAGCCGCGCGGAGTATAAATTACGACCTACATACATCTCTCGCGCGCGAATCAAAGTTCCCAGTCGTCGCGGATAGTCGCTGCATTGTACGTGCGTGCGTGCGTGCGTGCAAACGTCGTCACGACGTAGCGAGCGCAACACGCGATTGTGTTAAAAGCGCGCAGGAAATCTGTCTATGCGCTTTCGAAATAGCGACGATCGCCAGCGTCGTCTCGGAGAGAGAGAGAGAGAGAGAGAGAAAGAACGGACGAGGCACGATAATAATAATCGCCGGGAAAGTCGCGCGATTCTTTTGTTCCAACGGCGAACTCGGATACACCGAGGTCTCTCCGACTCCGACTCCGTGCGTGCGCACGAATGTATATGTACGTACGCGTACACGCAAGTGTTTCCTCTCTTGTTCCACTCTCTCTCTCTGTCTCTCCCTCTCTCCTTCCCTCTCTTTCATGGCGTGCAGCACGTGGCACACGTCCGTTATTCTCGTTGCGAGCGCGACACGTAGTGTCGGTGCGCACATTGCGCCACGGACACCACGATTCACACCTGTTCGTTCGTTCGTTCGTTCGTTCGTTCGTTCGTTCGTTCGTTCGTTCGTTCGTTCGTTCGTTCGTTCGTTCGTTCGTTCGTTCGTTCGTTCGTTCGTTCGTTCGTTCGTTCGTTCGTTCGTTCGTTGTTCGTTTCGTTCGTTCGTTCGTTCGTTCGTTCGTTCGTTCGTTTTCGGTTCGTTCCGTTCGTTCCGTTGCGTTTCCGTTCGGTTCGGTTTTCAGTTCGTTCGTTTTTTCTTTCGTTTTTTTTTCGTTCGTTCGTTCGTTCGTTTGTTTTTTTTTCGTTCGTTCGTATCGGTTCGTCGTTTCGTTTCCGTTCGTTCGGTGTTCGTTCGTTCGGTTCGTTCGTTCGTTCGTTCGTTCGTTCGTTCGTTCGTCGTTCGTTCGTTCGTTTTCGTTCGTTCGTTCGTTCCGTTCGTGTTCGTTCGTTTCGTTCGTTCGTTCGTTCGTTCGTTCGGTTCGTTCGTTCGTTCGTTCGTTCGTTCGTTCGTCGTTCGTTCGTTCGTTCGTTCGTTCGTTCGTTCGTTCGTCGTTCGTTCGTTCGTTCGTTCGTTCGTTCGTTCGTTCGTTCGTTCGTTCGTCTCGTTCGTTCGTTCGTTCGTTCGTTCGTTCGTTCGTTCGTTTCGTTCGTTTTCGTTCGTTCGTTCGTTCGTTCGTTCGTTCGTTCGTCGTTCGTTTCTTCGTTCGTTTTTCGTTCGTTCGTTCGTTCGTTCGTTCGTTTCGTTCGTTCGTTCGTTCGTTCGTTCGTTCGTTCGTTCGTTCGTTCGTTCGTTCGTTCGTTCGTTCGTTCGTTCGTTCGTTCGTTCGTTTCGTTCGTTTTCGTTCGTGTTCGTTCGTTCGTCTTCGTTCGTTCGTTCGTTCGTTCGTTCGTTCGTGTTCGTTCGTTCGTTCGTTCGTTCGTTCGTTCGTTCGTTCGTTTGTTCGTTCGTTCGTTCGTTCGTTCGTTCGTTCGTTCGTTCGTTCGTTCGTTCGTTCGTTCGTTCGTTCGTGTCTCGTCGTTCGTTCGTCGTTCGTTCGTTCGTTCGTTTTCGTCGTTCGTTCGTCTCGTCGTTCGTTTCGTTCGTTCGTTGTTCGTTCGTTCGTTCGTTCGTTCGTTCGTTCGTTCGTTCGTTCGTTCGTTCGTTCGTTCGTTCGTTCGTTGTTTCGTCTTCGTTCGTTCGTTCGTTCGTTCGTTCGTTCGTTCGTTCTCGTTCGTTCGTTCGTTCGTTCGTTCGTTCGTTCGTTCGTTCGTTCGTTCGTTCGTTCGTTCGTTCGTTCGTTCGTTCGTTCGTTCGTCGTTCGTTCGTTCGTTCGTTCTTCGTCGTTCTTCGTTCGTTTCGTTCGTTCGTTCGTTCGTTCGTTCGTTCGTTCGTTCGTTCGTTCGTTCGTGTCGTTCTCGTTCGTTCGTTCGTTCGTTCGTCTTCGTTCGTTCGTTCGTTCGTTCGTTCGTTCGTTCGTTCGTCGTTCGTTCGTTCGTTCGTTTTCGTTCGTTCGTTCGTTCGTTCGTCTTCGTTCGTTCGTTCGTTCGTTCGTCGTCGTTCGTTCGTTCGTTCGTTCGTTCGTTCGTTCGTTCGTTCGTTCGTTCGTTCGTTCGTTCGTTCGTTCGTTCGTTCGTTCGTTCGTTCGTTCGTTCGTTCGTTCGTTCGTTCGTTCGTTCGTTCGTTCTTTTCGTTCGTTCGTTCGTTCGTTCGGTTCGTTCGTTCGTTCGTTCGTTCGTTCGTTCGTTCGTTCGTTCGTTCGTTCGTTCGTTCGTTCGTTCGTTCGTTCGTCGTTCGTTCGTTCGTTCGTTCGTTCGTTCGTTCTGTTCGTTCGTTCGTTCGTTCGTTCGTTTCGTTCGTTCGTTCGTTCGTTCGTTCGTTCGTTCGTTCGTTGTCGTTCGTTCGTTCGTTCGTTCGTTCGTTCGTTCGTTCGTTCGTTCGTTCGTTCGTTCGTTCGTTCGTTCGTTCGTTCGTTCGTTCGTTCGTTCGTTCGTTCGTTCGTTCGTTCGTTCGTTCGTCGTTCGTTCGTTCGTTCGTTCGTTCGTTCGTTCGTTCGTTCGTTCGTTCGTTCGTCCGGCAGTACGGCGAGCATAAATGTCTGCAAGAAGAACGATATCGTATGTTCGGACAAGGCTTGGACACCTGGCCGACCTGGTGTACAGGGCGTATCAAAGCTTACGGCTCTCTCAGGCGAAGTTTGCGCAAAGTCGGCGGCGAGCGCGGTCAAACGGCAAGTTAGCTAGTTGCTCGCCTTCTTCAAAGGCAATAAAGACGACAAGCCGTTGACTATTACCAGAGCGTACTGTTTCGCCGTTTTCTCTCCTTCCCTCACGCTTCGTCTTTCTCTGTTCCTTTCTCCTCCCACCTGCCCCCCTCTCTCTCTCTCTCTCTCTCTCTCTGCTTCTTGCAGTAAGTGAGCAAGTGGTGCACTACCTGACGTGACTACCTGCTAGTTTTGTGTATAGCCGACCAGCCTGAGAAAATAAGCTTGTTACTTGTATCTTAAGCGGGTCTTTCGTCAAAAAACGATCCAAAAGGGACAGATGTTCGTGAGAGCAGAAAGAACGTAGACACTTGTCTCTCTCTCTCTCTCTCTCTCTCTCTCTCTGTAACATTGGGTTTTTGCGTCAGCTAGGTCATTATTTAGGTCGTTATGCCGGATATCAAGGAGATATATTCGCAATTTCTTTCGTCTTGCGCGTTTTAATGTTCGATATATTGCACAATAGTTTTTAGCGATAGCTCTCGATCGAAATTTGAAGAAAACCTTGCGGGTATCTTGCATCGTTGCTTAAGTCATTAATTCGTTGTGTCACGTATGTACCACACCCACGTAGCGACATGTATAAAATATTATTACATTGCCAGTACTTCACCGCGAAAAACCAAACGTATAAACTGAATTGCTGCGTTTACCGACGTTATATAAATGAATCAAAACACATGTAATAAATTTATGATCATGCTGAATAGCATGATTGCAAAGCAATACCAACTAGTCTGGAAGAATACGGTCGGTCAAACGATCGTGAAAACTGGTACGTTGCAATCTTGAAATTTACGTTATGCGTTATATCCATTTCATTTTCGGCCCTCTTTCTCGATCTTGTCTAAGTGTAATGTACGTACACATACACATAGTAACATATGATTTTAATTATTTCCCGACAAATAATGCGAAGTATCATTTCTCATCGGTCGTAATAAAAGCGCTGTTCATGCCGGGAGGATAATCCAGCGGTTTATAAAATTACGTTTGAAATAATAGGTTACAACGGAAAATCATTGAAAATACGAGCGTTACAAGTTAACGTTTTGTCAATACACCGCGCGATCGCGACTGTAATTAACGGGAAATGGCGAATTATATTGACCACTCCAAAAAATGCTGGGACTAATAATTTCCAGGAGGGCGATTTTCAAAATGGTGCTTGCCCGTGTTTTGGCGCCGCTTGACAGAGCAAAATGCCGCTCGTAGCTATTTCGACGGTGAAAAGACGGGAG